>NW_028270156.1:63899764-64199764 GCF_037043375.1 Chiloscyllium plagiosum | reverse complement strand
TTTCCTGTTCCCCATTCACAGGGGGTCAGTCTGTTTCCAGTTCCCCATTCACTGGGGGTCAGTCTGTTTCCTGTTCCCCATTCACTGGGGGTCTGTCTGTGTCCTGTTCCCCATTCACTGGGCGTCAGTCTGTTTCCTGTTCCCCACTCACTGGGGGTCAGTCTGTTTCCTGATTCCCATTCTCTGGGGATCAGTCTGTTTCCTGTTCCCCACTCACTGGGGGTCAGTCTGTTTCCTGTTCCCCACTCGCTGGGGGTCAGTCTGTTTCCTGTTCCCCACTCACTGGGATAAAGTCTGTTTCCTGTTCCCCATTCACTGGGGGTCAGTCTGTTTCCTGTTACCCACTCACTGGGGGTCAGTCTGTTTCCTGTTCCCCATTCACTGGGGGTCTGTCTGTTTCCTGTTCCCCATTCACTGGTGGTCAGTCTGTTTCCAGTTCCCCATTCACTGGTGGTCAGTCTGTTTCCAGTTCCCCATTCACTGGGGGTCAGTCTGTTTCCTGTTCCCCATTCACTGGGGGTCTGTCTGTTTCCTGTTCCCCACTCACTGGGGGTCAGTCTGTTTACTGTTCCCCACTCGCTGGGGGTCAGTCTGTTTCCTGTTCCCCACTCACTGGGATAAAGTCTGTTTCCTGTTCCCCATTCACTGGGGGTCAGTCTGTTTCCTGTTACCCACTCACTGGGGGTCAGTCTGTTTCCTGTTCCCCATTCACTGGGGGTCTGTCTGTTTCCTGTTCCCCATTCACTAGGGGTCAGTCTGTTTCCTGTTCCCCATTCACTGGGTGTCAGTCTGTTTCCTGTTCCCCACTCACTGGGAGTCAGTCTGTTTCCTGTTCCCCACTCACTGGGGGTCAGTCTGTTTCCTGTTCCCCATTGATTGGGGGTCAGTCTGTTTCCTGTTCCCCACTCACTGGGAGTCAGTCTGTTTCCTGTTCCCCATTGATTGGGTGTATATGTGTATCTTGGTTCCTGTTGGTACCCTCCCTGTGTATCTTTCTGCAGTGCCTTTCCTATGTACTGACTCTCCACTCCCTGCTGTAGGAGCTGACCATGCATTGCTCCATATATTTGCCTTAAGGCAGATTTGCCCTTCTCCCAGTTTCACACTGAGCTAATACGGTTAGTAAGCTTAGCGTATATGTGTGTGTGCGTGCGCGTGTGTGTGCGCATGTGTCTCTGTGTGTGTCTGTTTGTGTGTGTGTGTGTGTGTGTGTCGGTGTATGTGCCTGTGTGTGTGTCTGTGTGCGCGTGTGTCTGTATGTCTGTGTGCATGCGTGTGTCTGTGTGTGTCTGTGTGTGTGTGTCTGTGTGTGTGTGTCTGTGTCTGTATGTGTGTGTCTGTGTGCACGTGTGTCTGTGTGCGCGTTTGTCTGTGTATGTGTCTGTGTCTGTGTGTCTGTCTGTGTGTGTGTCTGTGTGTGTGCCTGTGTGTGTCTCTGTGTGCGTGTGCATGTGTCTGTGTGTGTGTGTGTGTGCGTGCATGTGTTTCTGTGTGTCTGTTTGTGTGCGTGCGTGTGTCTGCGTGTGTCTATATGTGCGTGTGTGTCTGTGTGTGCGCGTGTGTCTGTTTGTGAATCTGTGTGTGCGCGCGTGTGTCTGTGTGTGTGCGTGTGTGTGTGCATGTGTTTCTGTGTGTTTGTTTGTGTGCGTGCGTGTGTCTGCGTGTGTCTATGTGTGCATGTGTGTCTGTGTGTGTGTCTGTGTGCGCGCGTGTGTCTGTTTGTGAGTCTGTGTGTGCGCGTGCGTGTGTCTGTGTGTGTGTCTGTCTGTGTCTATGTCTGTGTATCTGTGCCTGTGTGTGTGTCTGTGCCTATGTGTGTGTCTGTGTCTGTGTGTCTGTGTGTGTGTGTCTGTGTGTCTGTGTGTGTATCTGTGTGTGTGTCTGTGTGTCTCTGTGTATCTGTGTGTGTGTGTCTGTGTGTGCCTGTGTCTGTGTGTGTGTGTCTGTGTGCGTGTGTCTATGTGTGTGTGTGTGTCTGTGTGTGTGTGTGTGTATGTATCTGTGTGTGTGTCTGTGTGTGTGTGTCTGTGTGTGTGTGTCTGTGTGTGTGTCTGACTGTGTCTGTGTGTGTCTGTGTCTGTGTGTGTGTCTGTGTGCGTGTGTCTGTGTGTGTCTGTGTGTGTCTGTGTGTGTCTGTGTGCGTGTGTCTGTGAGTGTGTCTGTGTGCATGTGTTTGTGTGTCTGTGTGTGTGTCTGTGTGTGTGTGTCTGTGTGTGTCTGTGTGTGTGTGTCTGTGTCTGTGTGTGTGTGTCTGTGTGTGTGTCTGTGTGTGTATCTGTGTGTCTCTGTGTATCTGTGTGTGTGTGTCTGTGTGTGCTTGTGTCTGTGTGTGTGTGTCTGTGTGCGTGTGTCTATGTGTGTGTGTGTCTGTGTATGTGTGTATGTATCTGTGTGTGTCTGTGTGTGTGTCTGTGTGTGTCTGTGTGTGTGTCTGACTGTGTCTGTGTGTGTCTGTGTCTGTGTGTGTGTCTGTGTGCGTGTGTCTGTGTGTGTGTCTGTGTGTGTGTCTGTGTGCGTGTGTCTGTGAGTGTGTCTGTGTGTCTGTGTGCATGTGTTTGTGTGTCTGTGTGTGTGTGTCTGTGTGTGTCTGTGTGTCTGTGTGTGTCTGTGTGTGTGTGTCTGTGTGTGTGTGTCTGTGTGTGTGTCTGTGTCTGTGTGTGTGTGTGTCTGTATGTCATATTGATCCCTTTTTTAAGGCATGTGCTCATGCTGCTGTTTGTAGTGATTAAGAGATTAAATGGGATTGATCGACAGAAGCTCTTCCCTTTGATGTAACTCTAATTTATGGAGATCATCTCAGATTTAGAGCTCAGTATTTCGAGGAAATGTATTGCAATCATTTACACAAAAAGGCTGGTGGTGTTGACAGCACTCTGCTGTATCAAGATGATGTCAGAGCTTGGTCTGACAATTCTTATATTCCTGACTTCCAATAGGATCTATGTTCCGAGTTCCCTATTTTCCTGTGTTGTTTAGTTCCCTCGGTCAGAGTTACACTGAAGCCTTTTGCTGCTTGCTTCAGTCAGGGTGGGGATCTGCTGTTTATAATCTCTCTTCCTCTCTCCACACCCGAGGACAATATGGTCCATGGTAAGTTCTGACCCCAGGGTGTCTGTTATAGTCACAGAATAATACAGCACAGAAAAGACCTTTTGGCCCATTGAGTTTGCACTGACATACCTGCCACTAAAAGTGCACCAATCCCAATTTCCTGCATGTGTCCCACCTCCTCGAATGTTATAATATTTGAACTACTTGTTCAAATTTTTTTAAAGGCCGTTCAGGTTTTCGACCTTCACTACCTTCCCAAGCAGAGTAATCCAGGCCCACACACCCACTGAGTGAAAATGTGTGTTTCCCAAATCCCCTCTGATTCTCCTGCCCCTTACCCTACCACTATGCCTGCTCATGATTGTCCCCTTAACCAAGGGAAACAATTGCTCTCTATTCACCCAGTCCATAGCCCTCATAAACTTATACACCTCAATCATGTCCCTTCTTGGCCTTCTCTGCTCTAAACAGAACAATCTAAGCTTATCTAGTCTCTCCTTATAGTTCAATTTCTCCATCTCAGGCAAAATCCTGTGTACCCCCTCTAGGGCTATGACATCCTTCCTGCAGTGAAGTGACCAGAACTACACACCGTACTCCAGCTGTGGCCTAAACAATATAATACCAACATTACTTCCTTGCTCTTATATGTTAGCCAGCAGAGGGGGAGATCCTGGGTTGAATGAGTCTCCATTGGATTGGAGGCCATTTACATTCCCTCTATTGAGCGCAGTGTTGTGTTGGCATCAGGACTGACGCAGTTGTAGATATGTTTCAGCACCAAGTGGTCCTTGCATTTCGGCCCAGTCTGAGCTGCAGAGCTCGCAAAGGAAATAAAGCTGCTCAAATGATGAGTGGGATTTCTGAGACTTGAGGGCAGACCCTTTACAATGTGAAAGGACCAACTGTGCCATGTCAGTACAAGAGGGACTGCAGTGAATCACCCACCGACGCTTTGTCAAAGCAGCTAATTCCAAGCCTGTTACCAATGGAAACTGATCCCAACTATTCTCTGAACCGGATTTACTGCCTGGGAATGACTTGCTTCTGCCATTCGTAACGGTATGAATCTCATGAATGTGTTGATCGAGTGTGAAAGAAGCAGGAGTCCATTGGCAGCTGTAGCTTCTTACCGCAGGATGTTCCATGGTTCTCAGCAGAGCCTGGTCACCCACAGCTCCATCACTCAATACCAGCCGACTGTATCTTCAGCTCCACTTCCATCACCCATAATGCCCAGTTCTCCCTCTGATCAGCAATCTGACTAATACAACCTCAGCAATATTCACTGACTGAACCTCTGCTGGTGGCTGCAGGTGGGGAGGGATGACCTTTCTGACACAGTAGGGGAGAGCTTCGACTCTGAAGCTGTGCCTCCCAGGTTCTAGATTCCCCCTCCCAGGGGAAACCCCCTTTCCTGCCCAGGCCCCTCAGGATTTCGGAAGATCTCCTCTCACCCTTCGGAGCTCCGATGGTATAGGCCCTTCCTGCTCAATGCCTCCTTGTAAGACAAACTTCATCCAGGAACCAGCCAAGGAGACTGTCTTAGATCGGTTTCTAATGTAAGTCTGTCTCTCCATAAGATCTGCCTCTTGACGTTTCTGCCCAGGTGAAGGTTTTAGGAAGGTTGGACATGGACTGCAGGCTCCCTGCTGGCGAGTCAGGCCACTCAGTCACTGGCAGCTTCTCCCATTGTGGGTGCAGGTTGTTGCTCGGGACAACGAGGTGGATCCTCTTTCCCCTCCTCTCCTTCACCCTTTGCTCCCTCTCAGTGGTCTCTGTAGTGGCTCAAAAACACAATCTGAGTGTCCCACTAGCCATGTGTCACATGGGGAGAGCGTCTTTGTCAGGGAGTCCCTGTAGGGTTGGTGTGGGACCCCTCTGTTCTCTTTACCATGGGCTCGGCTCTGCTATTTGTGGGGAGGGCCAAGACTTTGTCCAGTTTGCTCTCTCAGAATGTGGCTGCTCCACACTGGCTTGTGGAGACAGTTTGCTTTTGTATTTGCTACTTCCTTGTCTAAGGTAACTCCAAATGAGCCAATGTTCCCTGCAGGTGTACATCACTCAGTAATACCAGCCCAGCTTCCTCAGTGCTCAATGCTCTGTCGTGGTCCCGGCCTGTTACGGGACTTCAGCTCACTTTGTGTTGGACTTCAGCTGGAGGATGGGCAGTGCATTGTGCAGCGGGTACTTTATCACCTTACCCACTGACCTCGCTAATGCTCAGAGCAGGACTACCTATCGCAGCTTCACATCATAGAGTCAGGGAGATGTACAGCACAGAAACAGACCCTTCGGTCCAACCGTCCATGCCAACCAGATATTCCAACCCAATCTAGTCCCACCTGCCAGCACCCGGCCCATATCCCTCCAAACCCTTCCTATTCATATTCCCATCCAAATGCCTTTTAAATGCTGTCATTGTACCAGCCTCCACCACTTCCTCTGGCAGCTCATTCCATACACGTACCACCCTCTGCATGAAAAGGTTGTCCCTTAGGTCCCTTTTATATCTTTCCCCTCTCACCCTAAACCTATGCCCTCTAGTTCTGGACTCAACCAACTAAGGGAATAGACTTTGCCTATTTACCCTATCCATGCCCCTCATTTATAAACCTCTATAAGGTCACCCCTCAGCCTCCGACGCTCCAGGGAAAAAAGCCCCAGCCTGGTCAGCCTCTCCCTGTAGCTCAAATCCTCCAGCCCTGGCAACATCCTTGTAAATCTTTTCTGAACTCTTTCAGGTTTCACAGCATCCTTCCTCTGGGAGAGAGAGACCACTGCTGGGTGTGATTTGTCCATCCGGATTTTTATGAAGCTGTCACTCCCTCTGCATTTGCCTGAGTGACAGGCGCTATGTCAGTGGGGTGTGGGTTTGCTCAACCTCTCTGGGTGGTGTTTAACCTTCCACCAGGACAGTGTACTGAGAGCTAAGACCCGTGCCAACCAATACAACAGGATGGGTCCAACAGTAGCTGAAGCAATCCCATGTTTTACTCTTTCGCTTTCCCGTGAGCTGATGGTGGGATCCTGCTGTGCTCCTAGCAGCTCATGGTAACCTCAGGCAGCTAGATTTGCAGGGCATGGCCACCACGCATTGAGCCTTGAGCGCAATGCCATCTTCATCCAGTCAGTGATGCTCACGGCTTTGGGAGAAACTCAGGCTCTTGCTCAGGCCTGCTCTGACAGGCTGTGGTCGGATATCTTTCAGTCCTGAAGAAGGGCTACATCCGAAACGTTGACTTCTCCACCTCCTGATGCTGCCTGGCTTGCTGTGTTCTTCCAGCCTCCTGCCTGTCTACTTTCAGTCAGAGAGTCATACAGCACAGAAACAGACCTTCAATCTAATCAATCCAGACTGAACATAATCCTAAACTAAACTAGCCTGCACTTGGCCTATATCCCTCCAAACCTGTCCTATCTAATTCTTTTTTAACTATACCACATCCTGAATTTCCTTTTCGTGTAAAAAAAAATTTGCCCCCCTGTTTTTCTCCTCTCATGTTAAAAATATGCCCCCTAGACCTGAAATCCCCCACTCTAGGGAAAAGACCCTTACTATTCTCCTTATCTATACCCCACATGATTTAATAAACCTCTATAAGCTTACACCTCAACTTCTTACTCACGTTCTGTGTCAATTTTCTGTGGTTTATTTTGCCTAGTACTCCATTAAAAAAAAGTCCCAGGCAATGACAGCCTCTCCTTATAACTCAAACTCTCCATTCCCAACAACATCCAAGTAAATCTTTTCTGAACTCCCTCCATCTTGATAATATCCTAGAACAAGGACACAATATTTCAGAAGAGGCCTCTCCAACGTCCTGCACAACCACAACATGACATCCCAATGTCCTGTACTTAAAAGGACTGAGCAATGAAGGCAAGTGTGCTAAAGGCCTTCTTAACCACTCTGTCTATATGGGGTGCAAACTTCAAAGAATTATATACCTGAACCTCTTGGTCTCTCTGTTCTACAACACTAACTGGGCCATTACTTTTAATTGTATATGTACTACCCTCGCACTGTATACTTGGCACTGAAGAGTGTTTGGAAGTGTTCTGGATTGGATTCCCCTTGTCTGTGGGTAGTGTTGACATAAAGAGTTTAAATGAAGCACTGGACCAGCACTTCAGTTGGGCCTTGCCTGAGGAGCACCAATGAGATGACAATATACACTGACAAGGAGTCAGCCCTAGCTCAGGGTCACAATGGCCAACCCTTGATGGAGTGGGTTTAGGAAACATAAAGTCTGGTAGACATTGGTCCTGTTTTACAAGCGCAGTCTGCCCCCCGCTACCTGTGGACAGTGTAAAGACTGCAGAGAATGATGCAGAGTGATGCTACCAGGCTCTGTAAGTTCTCCAGAGTGACAGAGACTGGAATTGTGAAAGCAACAGGTGATTCTGTAACCAGGCGTACTAGGCAAAATAAATCACTGAAAATTGACACAGAACGTGAGTTTAAAGTAATGCTTTAGAGTATAGAGAGAGGGAGTCTGATGAGTAAAAATGTTGATACAGCAACACATGCAGCATTGGTAATAAACCCATTCCCCAATGGATTTGGAGATAAATAGACATCGGGAGCACTCAGATATAGTAGAGGGTTGCTGAGATATGGCTACAGAAAAATCAGCACTGAGAACTGAATGAAGTATTTTGAAAAGATAGATAGGGGACGAGCAAAACAGGAAAACAGCAGAAAAGGGGAGAAGCTGTCATGGAGGTAAAAAGTGAATCAGAGAGAGATTAAAGATAATAAAGGATCAATCACACACAGATATACAACACCAACTACTGAACAGTGGGAGGTGGCAGAGTGCAGGATTTCGAAAAGTTCAGACTCTGATTTTGTCAATGTCCTGCTCTAATCTCCTGAACTGTAGATTGCCGCATTTTCTCTCTGACGGGCTGAGCACTTTCCGGCTCAGTCTCCTTCTTTTCCTAAACAACGATATTATACGTGAGGTTTTCCGATCCACTGGGATTTTTAGAGTATAGAGAGAGGGAGTCTGATGAGTAAAAATGTTGATACAGCAACACATGCAGCATTGGTAATAAACCCATTCCCCAATGGATTTGGAGATAAATAGACATCGGGAGCACTCAGATATAGTAGAGGGTTGCTGAGATATGGCTACAGAAAAATCAGCACTGAGAACTGAATGAAGTATTTTGAAAAGATAGATAGGGGACGAGCAAAACAGGAAAACAGCAGAAAAGGGGAGAAGCTGTCATGGAGGTAAAAAGTGAATCAGAGAGAGATTAAAGATAATAAAGGATCAATCACACACAGATATACAACACCAACTACTGAACAGTGGGAGGTGGCAGAGTGCAGGATTTCGAAAAGTTCAGACTCTGATTTTGTCAATGTCCTGCTCTAATCTCCTGAACTGTAGATTGCCGCATTTTCTCTCTGACGGGCTGAGCACTTTCCGGCTCAGTCTCCTTCTTTTCCTAAACAACGATATTATACGTGAGGTTTTCCGATCCACTGGGATTTTTCCCAATCCACGGACATCTTGGGGATTGACGACAATCACCTCCACTATTTTTGTAGTCACTTCTTTCTGTGAACCCAGGATTAAGTCAATCGGTTCCCAGAGACTTGTTGATATAATAAAGCAAAGAACTGCAGATCATTGGATCCCTGCAGTGCAGATAGAGGCCACTCAGCCCATTAAGTCTACACCAACCCTTTGAACAACACCCACCCCACCACACTGAACCTCCCATAGCTAATCCACAACGCCCACCCATCTTTGGACTGTGGGAGGAAACCCACACAGGCCAAGGGAGAATGTGCAAACTCCACACAGATGGTCACCCAGAGTTGGAATCGAACCTGGCACCCTGGAGATGTGAGTGTGAGAAAGTGAGGACTGCAGATGCTGGAGATCAGAGTCGAGAGTGTGGTGCTGGAAAAGCACAGCAGGTCAGGCAGCATTTCTGTTGAAGGGCTTATGCCTGAAACGTCGATTTTCCTGCTCCTTGGATGCTGCCTAACCTGCTGTGCTTTTCCAGCACCACACCCTCGACCGTGGAGAGGTGAGGCAGCAGTGTGAACCACTGTATCACCGTGCCAGCCACCGGCAAAAACTCAACAGGTCTGGCAGTATCTGTGGAAAGAAAAAGAGATTTAAAATGTCAGGTCCAGTAACCATTCTTCAGGACTTTAGGTTCACATCTGGACGGTGAGAACCATTACCCTCTCACAATCTCTATGTCCCCTCACCCACCTCAAGCTCAGTGCGACAATCCTCACAACATCTCCGATAGTCCCCTTGACCTGCTAATCCCGCTCACTTCCTCAAACTTTGTGCCGTCCTCACTCCCTGAAATCTCTGACTCCCCACACCCTGCGAACAGGGAGCTGCTGTGTGTGTGTGTGGGGAGGGGAGGGGGGGAATATTGAACAGGCAGCTGCTGTGTGTGTGTGTGTGTGGGGGGGAATATTGAACAGGGCGCTGCTGTGTGTGAGTGTGGGGGGGAATATTGAACAGGCAGCTGCTGTGTGTGTGTGTGGGGGGGAATATTGAACAGGCAGCTTGTGTGTGTGTGTGGAGGGGATATTGAACAGGGAGCTGCTGTGTGTGTGTGGGGATAATGAACAGGGAGCTGCTATGTGTGTGTGGGGGGGCGGGGAATATTGAACAGGCAGCTGCTGTGTGTGTGTGGGGGGGGAATATTGAACAGGGAGCTGCAGTGTGTGTCGGGGGGGATATTGAACAGGGAGCTGCTGTGTGTGTGGGGGGGAGAATATTGAACAGGGAGCTGCTGTGTGTGTGGGAGGAAGATATTGAACAGGGAGCTGCTGTGTGTGTGTGTGTGAGGGGGAATATTGAACAGGGAGCTGCTGTGTGTGTCGGAGGGGGATATTGAACAGGGAGCTGCTGTGTGAGTCAGAGGGGGATATTGAACAGGGAGCTGCTGTGTGTGTGTGTGGGGGGAATATTGAACAGGGAGCTGCTGTGTGTGTGGGGGGGAATATTGAACAGGGAGCTGCTGTGTGTGGGGGGGAATATTGAACAGGCAGCTGCTGAGCGTGTGGGAGGGGGATATTGAACAGGGAGCTGCTGTGTGTATGTGTGTGGGGTGAATATTGAACAGGGAGCTGCTGTGTGTGTGTGGGGGGGGGGAATATTGAACAGGGAGCTGCTGTGTGTGTGGGGTAAGATATTGAACAGGGAGATGCTGTGTGTGTGTGGGGGAATATTGAACAGGGAGCTGCTGTGTGTGTGGGGGGGAATATTGAACAGGGAGCTGCTGTGTGAGTGGGGGGGAATATTGAACAGGCAGCTGCTGTGTGTGTGGGGGGGGGATATTGAACAGGGAGCTGCAGTGTGTGTCGGGGGGGACATTGAACAGGGAGCTGCAGTGTGTGTCGGGGGGGACATTGAACAGGGAGCTGCTGTGTGTGTGGGGGGGAATATTGAACCGGGAGCGGCTGTGTGTGTGGGAAGGGGATATTGAACAGGGAACTGCTGTGAGTGTGTGGGGGGAAATATTGAACAGGGAGCGGCTGTGTGGGTGGGAAGGGGATATTGAACAGGGAACTGCTGTGAGTGTGTGGGGGGGAATATTGAACAGGCAGCTGCTGTGTGTGTGGGAGGAGGATATTGAACAGGGAGTGGCTGTGAGTGTGTGGGAGGAGGATATTGAACAGGGAGTGGCTGTGTGGGTGGGAAGGGGATATTGAACAGGGAACTGCTGTGAGTGTGTGGGGGGGAATATTGAACAGGCAGCTGCTGTGTGTGTGGGAGGAGGATATTGAACAGGGAGTGGCTGTGTGGGTGGGAAGGGGATATTGAACAGGGAGCTGCTGTGAGTGTGTGGGGGGGAATATTGAACAGGCAGCTGCTGTGTGTGTGGGGGGGAATATTGAACCGGGAGCGGCTGTGTGGGTGGGAAGGGGATATTGAACAGGGAACTGCTGTGAGTGTGTGGGGGGAAATATTGAACAGGCAGCTGCTGAGTGGGGGGGGGGGGGGGGGAATATTGAACAGGGAGCTGCTGTGTGTGTGGGGTAAGATATTGAACAGGGAGATGCTGTGTGTGTGGGGGGGAATATTGAACAGGGAGCTGCTGTGTGTGTGGGGGGGAATATTGAACAGGGAGCTGCTGTGTGTGTGGGGGGGAATATTGAACAGGCAGCTGCTGTGTGTGTGTGGGGGGGATATTGAACAGGGAGCTGCAGTGTGTGTCGGGGGGGACATTGAACAGGGAGCTGCTGTGTGTGTGGGGGGGAATATTGAACAGGCAGCTGCTGTGTGTGTGGGAGGAGGATATTGAACAGGGAGTGGCTGTGAGTGTGTGGGAGGAGGATATTGAACAGGGCATAGCTATGTGGGTGGGAAGGGGATATTGAACAGGGAGCTGCTGTGTGAGTCAGAGGGGGATATTGAACAGGGAGCTGCTGTGTGTGTGTGTGGGGGGAATATTGAACAGGGAGTGGCTGTGTGTGTGGGGGGGAATATTGAACAGGGAGCTGCTGTGTGTGGGGGGGGAAATATTGAACAGGGAGCTGCTGAGTGTGTGGGAGGGGGATATTGAACAGGGAGCTGCTGTGTGTGTGGGGGGGAATATTGAACAGGCAGCTGCTGAGCTTGTGGGAGGGGGATATTGAACAGGGAGCTGCTGTGTGTATGTGTGTGGGGTGAATATTGAACAGGGAGCTGCTGTGTGTGTGGGGGGGGGGGAATATTGAACAGGGAGCTGCTGTGTGTGTGGGGTAAGATATTGAACAGGGAGATGCTGTGTGTGTGTGGGGGAATATTGAACAGGGAGCTGCTGTGTGTGTGGGGGGGAATATTGAACAGGGAGCTGCTGTGTGTGTGGGGGGGAATATTGAACAGGCAGCTGCTGTGTGTGTGGGGGGGGGGATATTGAACAGGGAGCTGCAGTGTGTGTCGGGGGGGACATTGAACAGGGAGCTGCAGTGTGTGTCGGGGGGGACATTGAACAGGGAGCTGCTGTGTGTGTGGGGGGGATTATTGAACCGGGAGCGGCTGTGTGTGTGGGATGGGGATATTGAACAGGGAACTGCTGTGAGTGTGTGGGGGGAAATATTGAACAGGGAGCGGCTGTGTGGGTGGGAAGGGGATATTGAACAGGGAACTGCTGTGAGTGTGTGGGGGGGAATATTGAACAGGCAGCTGCTGTGTGTGTGGGAGGAGGATATTGAACAGGGAGTGGCTGTGAGTGTGTGGGAGGAGGATATTGAACAGGGAGTGGCTGTGTGGGTGGGAAGGGGATATTGAACAGGGAACTGCTGTGAGTGTGTGGGGGGGAATATTGAACAGGCAGCTGCTGTGTGTGTGGGAGGAGGATATTGAACAGGGAGTGGCTGTGTGGGTGGGAAGGGGATATTGAACAGGGAGCTGCTGTGAGTGTGTGGGGGGGAATATTGAACAGGCAGCTGCTGTGTGTGTGGGGGGGAATATTGAACCGGGAGCGGCTGTGTGGGTGGGAAGGGGATATTGAACAGGGAACTGCTGTGAGTGTGTGGGGGGAAATATTGAACAGGGAGCTGCTGTGTGTGTGGGGTAAGATATTGAACAGGGAGATGCTGTGTGTGTGGGGGGGAATATTGAACAGGGAGCTGCTGTGTGTGTGGGGGGGAATATTGAACAGGGAGCTGCTGTGTGTGTGGGGGGGAATATTGAACAGGCAGCTGCTGTGTGTGTGTGGGGGGGATATTGAACAGGGAGCTGCAGTGTGTGTCGGGGGGGACATTGAACAGGGAGCTGCTGTGTGTGTGGGGGGGAATATTGAACCGGGAGCGGCTGTGTGGGTGGGAAGGGGATATTGAACAGGGAACTGCTGTGAGTGTGTGGGGGGGAATATTGAACAGGCAGCTGCTGTGTGTGTGGGAGGAGGATATTGAACAGGGAGTGGCTGTGAGTGTGTGGGAGGAGGATATTGAACAGGGCATGGCTGTGTGGGTGGGAAGGGGATATTGAACAGGGAACTGCTGTGAGTGTGTGGGGGGGAATATTGAACAGGCAGCTGCTGTGTGTGTGGGAGGAGGATATTGAACAGGGAGTGGCTGTGTGGGTGGGAAGGGGATATTGAACTCGGAGCTGCTATGAGTGTGTGGGGGGGAATATTGAACAGGCAGCTGCTGTGTGTGTGGGGGGGAATATTGAACCGGGAGCGGCTGTGTGGGTGGGAAGGGGATATTGAACAGGGAACTGCTGTGAGTGTGTGGGGGGAAATATTGAACAGGGAGCTGCTGAGTGTGTGGGAGGGGGATATTGAACAGGCAGCTGCTGAGTGTGTGGGAGGGGGATATTGAACAGGGAGCTGCTGTGTGTGGGGGGGGGGAGAATATTGAACAGGGAGCTGCTGTGTGTGTGGGAGGAAGATATTGAACAGGGAGCTGCTGTGTGTGTGTGTGTGAGGGGGAATATTGAACAGGGAGCTGCTGTGTGTGTCGGAGGGGGATATTGAACAGGGAGCTGCTGTGTGAGTCAGAGGGGGATATTGAACAGGGAGCTGCTGTGTGTGTGTGTGGGGGGAATATTGAACAGGGAGCTGCTGTGTGTGTGGGGGGGAATATTGAACAGGGAGCTGCTGTGTGTGTGGGGGAATATTGAACAGGCAGCTGCTGAGCGTGTGGGAGGGGGATATTGAACAGGGAGCTGCTGTGTGTATGTGTGTGGGGTGAATATTGAACAGGGAGCTGCTGTGTGTGTGTGGGGGGGGGGAATATTGAACAGGGAGCTGCTGTGTGTGTGGGGTAAGATATTGAACAGGGAGATGCTGTGTGTGTGTGGGGGAATATTGAACAGGGAGCTGCTGTGTGTGTGGGGGGGAATATTGAACAGGCAGCTGCTGTGTGTGTGGGGGGGGACATTGAACAGGGAGCTGCTGTGTGTGTGGGGGGAAATATTGAACAGGGAGCGGCTGTGTGGGTGGGAAGGGGATATTGAACAGGGAACTGCTGTGAGTGTGTGGGGGGGAATATTGAACAGGCAGCTGCTGTGTGTGTGGGAGGAGGATATTGAACAGGGAGTGGCTGTGAGTGTGTGGGAGGAGGATATTGAACAGGGAGTGGCTGTGTGGGTGGGGACGGGATATTGAACAGGGAACTGCTGTGAGTGTGTGATGGGGAATATTGAACAGGCAGCTGCTGTGTGTGTGGGAGGAGGATATTGAACAGGGAGTGGCTGTGTGGGTGGGAAGGGGATATTGAACAGGGAGCTGCTGTGAGTGTGTGGGGGGGAATATTGAACAGTCAGCTGCTGTGTGTGTGGGGGGGAATATTGAACCGGGAGCGGCTGTGTGGGTGGGAAGGGGATATTGAACAGGGAACTGCTGTGAGTGTGTGGGGGGAAATATTGAACAGGGAGCTGCTGAGTGGGAGGGGGGGGGGGGAATATTGAACAGGGAGCTGCTGTGTGTGTGGGGTAAGATATTGAACAGGGAGATGCTGTGTGTGTGGGGGGGAATATTGAACAGGGAGCTGCTGTGTGTGTGGGGGGGAATATTGAACAGGGAGCTGCTGTGTGTGTGGGGGGGAATATTGAACAGGCAGCTGCTGTGTGTGTGTGGGGGGGATATTGAACAGGGAGCTGCAGTGTGTGTCGGGGGGGACATTGAACAGGGAGCTGCTGTGTGTGTGGGGGGGAATATTGAACCGGGAGCGGCTGTGTGGGTGGGAAGGGGATATTGAACAGGGAACTGCTGTGAGTGTGTGGGGGGGAATATTGAACAGGCAGCTGCTGTGTGTGTGGGAGGAGGATATTGAACAGGGAGTGGCTGTGAGTGTGTGGGAGGAGGATATTGAACAGGGCATAGCTATGTGGGTGGGAAGGGGATATTGAACAGGGAGCTGCTGTGTGAGTCAGAGGGGGATATTGAACAGGGAGCTGCTGTGTGTGTGTGTGGGGGGAATATTGAACAGGGAGCTGCTGTGTGTGTGGGGGGGAATATTGAACAGGGAGCTGCTGTGTGTGGGGGGGGAAATATTGAACAGGGAGCTGCTTAGTGTGTGGGAGGGGGATATTGAACAGGGAGCTGCTGTGTGTGTGGGGGGGAATATTGAACAGGCAGCTGCTGAGCTTGTGGGAGGGGGATATTGAACAGGGAGCTGCTGTGTGTATGTGTGTGGGGTGAATATTGAACAGGGAGCTGCTGTGTGTGTGGGGGGGGGGGGGAATATTGAACAGGGAGCTGCTGTGTGTGTGGGGTAAGATATTGAACAGGGAGATGCTGTGTGTGTGTGGGGGAATATTGAACAGGGAGCTGCTGTGTGTGTGGGGGGGAATATTGAACAGGGAGCTGCTGTGTGTGTGGGGGGGAATATTGAACAGGCAGCTGCTGTGTGGGTGGGGGGGGGGATATTGAACAGGGAGCTGCAGTGTGTGTCGGGGGGGACATTGAACAGGGAGCTGCAGTGTGTGTCGGGGGGGACATTGAACAGGGAGCTGCTGTGTGTGTGGGGGGGAATATTGAACAGGCAGCTGCTGTGTGGGTGGGGGGGGGGATATTGAACAGGGAGCTGCAGTGTGTGTCGGGGGGGACATTGAACAGGGAGCTGCAGTGTGTGTCGGGGGGGACATTGAACAGGGAGCTGCAGTGTGTGTCGGGGGGGACATTGAACCGGGAGCGGCTGTGTGTGTGGGATGGGGATATTGAACAGGGAACTGCTGTGAGTGTGTGGGGGGAAATATTGAACAGGGAGCGGCTGTGTGGGTGGGAAGGGGATATTGAACAGGGAACTGCTGTGAGTGTGTGGGGGGGAATATTGAACAGGCAGCTGCTGTGTGTGTGGGAGGAGGATATTGAACAGGGAGTGGCTGTGAGTGTGTGGGAGGAGGATATTGAACAGGGCATGGCTGTGTGGGTGGGAAGGGGATATTGAACAGGGAACTGCTGTGAGTGTGTGGGGGGGAATATTGAACAGGCAGCTGCTGTGTGTGTGGGAGGAGGATATTGAACAGGGAGTGGCTGTGTGGGTGGGAAGGGGATATTGAACTCGGAGCTGCTATGAGTGTGTGGGGGGGAATATTGAACAGGCAGCTGCTGTGTGTGTGGGGGGGAATATTGAACAGGGAGCTGCTGTGTGTGTGGGGGGGAATATTGAACAGGCAGCTGCTGTGTGTGTGTGGGGGGGATATTGAACAGGGAGCTGCAGTGTGTGTCGGGGGGGGACATTGAACAGGGAGCTGCTGAGTGTGTGGGAGGGGGATATTGAACAGGCAGCTGCTGAGTGTGTGGGAGGGGGATATTGAACAGGGAGCTGCTGTGTGTGGGGGGGAATATTGAACAGGCAGCTGCTGAGTGTGTGGGAGGGGGATATTGAACAGGGAGCTGCTGTGTGTGTGCGTGTGGGGCGAATATTGAACAGGGAGCTGCTGTGTGTGTGTGGGGGGGAATATTGAACAGGCAGCTGCTGTGTGTGTGGGGTAAGATATTGAACAGGGAGCTGCTGTGTGTGTGGGGGGGGGATATTGAAAAGGAGCTGTGTGTGTGTGTGTGTGGGGGAGGATATTGAAAAGGGAGCTGCTGTGTGTGTGGGAGGGGGATACTGAACAGGGAGCTGCTGTGTCTGTGTGTGTGGGATATTGAACAGGGAGCTGCTGTGTGTGTGTGGGAGGGGGATATTGAGCAGGGAGCTGCTGTGTGTGTGTGTGGGGATATTGAACAGGGAGCTGCTGTGTGTGTGGGGGGGAATATTGAACAGGCAGCTGCTGTGTGTGTGGGGGGAGATATTGAACAGGGAGCTGCTGTGTGTGTGGGGGGGGAGAATATTGAACAGGGAGCTGCTGTGTGTGTGTGTGTGGGATATTGAACAGGGAGCTGCTGTGTGTGTGTGGGGGAGGGATATTGAACAGGGAGCTGCTGTGTGTGTGGGGGGGGGAGAATATTGAACAGGGAGCTGCTGTGTGTGTGGGGGGGGAGAATATTGATCAGGGAGCTGCTGTATGTGTGGGGGGGAATATTGAACAGGCAGCTGCTGTGTGTGTGGAGGGGAATATTGAACAGAGAGCTGCTGTGTGTGTGTGGGATATTGAACAGAGAGCTGCTGTGTGTGTGTGGGATATTGAACAGAGAGCTGCTGTGTGTGTGTGGGATATTGAACAGGGAGCTGCTGTGTGTGTGTGTGGGGGGGGAGGGATATTGAACAGGGAGCTGCTGTGTGTGTGTGTGGGGGGAGATATTGAACAGGGAGCTCCTGTGTGTGTGTGGGAGGGGGATATTGAATAGGGAACCGCTGTGTGTGTGTGGGAGGGGGATATTGAACAGGGAGCTGCTGTGTGTGTGGGGGGATATTGAACAGGGAGCTGCTGTGTGTGTGGGGGGGGGGAATATTGAACAGGGACCTGCTGTGTGTGTGGCGGGGGATATTGAACTGGGAGCTGTGTTGGTGTGTGTGTGCGTGGGGGTGGATATTGAAACGGGATCGGCTGTGTGTCTGGGGGGGGGGGGGCAATATTGAACCGGGAGCTGCTATGTGTGTGGGAGGGGAATATTGAACAGGGAGCTGCTGTGTGTTTGTGGGGGGGGGGGGGGGGGGGGGAATATTGAACAGGGAGCTTCTGTGTTTGTGTGGGGGGGGGTGGGGAATATTGAACAGGGAGCTACTGTGTATGTGGGAGGGTATACTGAACAGGGAGCTGCAGTGTGTGTCGGGGGGGATATTGAACAGGGAGCTGCTGTGTGTGTGGGAGGGTATACTGAACAGGGAGCTGCAGTGTGTGTCGGGGGGGATATTGAACAGGGAGCTGCTGTGTGTTTGGGAAGGGGGATATTGAACAGGGAACTGCTGTGTGTGTCGGGGGGGGGGGATATTGAACTGGGTGCTGCTGTGTGTGTTGGGAGGATATTGAACAGGGAGCTGGTGTGTGTCGGGGGGGATATTGAGCAGGGAGCTGCTGTGTGTGTGTGGGGGAGGGATATTGAACAGGGAGCTGCTGTGTGTGTGTGTGGGGGGGGAGGGATATTGAACAGGGAGCTGCTGTGTGTGTGTGGGAGGGGGATATTGAACAGGGAGCTGCTGTGTGTGTGGGGGGGGAGATATTGAACAGGGAGCTGCTGTGTGTGTGGGGTGAATATTGAACAGATGCCTGCTGTGTGTGTGGGAGGGGGAATATTGAACAAGGGGCTGCTGTGTGTGTGGGGGGGGATATTGAACAGGGAGCTGCTGTGTGTGTGTGGGAGGGGATATTGAACAGGGAGCTGCTGTGTGTGTGTGGGAGGGGATATTGAACAGGGAGCTGCTGTGTGTGTGTGAGGGATATTGAACAGGGAGCTGCTGTGTGTGTGTGAGGAATATTGAACAAGGGGCTGCTGTGTGTGGGGGGGGATATTGAACAGGGAGCTGCTGTGTGTTTGGGAAGGGGGATATTGAACAGGGAACTGCTGTGTGTGTCGGGGGTGGGGGGGGGATATTGAACTGGGTGCTGCTGTGTGTGTCGGGGGGGATATTGAGCAGGGAGCTGCTGTGTGTGTGTGGGGGAGGGATATTGAACAGGGAGCTGCTGTGTGTGTGTGTGGGGGGGGGAGGGATATTGAACAGGGAGCTGCTGTGTGTGTGTGGGAGGGGGATATTGAACAGGGAGCTGCTGTGTGTGGGGGGGGGGGAGATATTGAACAGATGCCTGCTGTGTGTGTGGGAGGGGGAATATTGAACAAGGGGCTGCTGTGTGTGTGGGGGGGGGATATTGAACAGGGAGCTGCTGTGTGTGTGTGGGAGGGGATATTGAACAGGGAGCTGCTGTGTGTGTGTAAGGAATATTGAACAAGGGGCTGCTGTGTGTGTGGGGGGATATTGAACAGGGAGCTGCTGTGTGTTTGGGAAGGGGGATATTGAACAGGGAACTGCTGTGTGTGTCGGGGGGGGGGGTGGATATTGAACTGGGTGCTGCTGTGTGTGTTGGGAGGATATTGAACAGGGAGCTGCTGTGTGTGTCGGGGGGGGATATTGAGCAGGGAGCTGCTGTGTGTGTGTGGGGGAGGGATATTGAACAGGGAGCTGCTGTGTGTGTGTGTGGGGGGGGAGGGATATTGAACAGGGAGCTGCTGTGTGTGTGTGGGAGGGGGATATTGAACAGGGAGCTGCTGTGTGTGTGGGGGGGGAGATATTGAACAGGGTGCTGCTGTGTGTGTGGGGTGAATATTGAACAGATGCCTGCTGTGTGTGTGGGAGGGGGAATATTGAACAAGGGGCTGATGTGTGTGTGGGGGGGGGGATATTGAACAGGGAGCTGCTGTGTGTGTGTGGGAGGGGATATTGAACAGGGAGCTGCTGTGTGTGTGTGAGGAATATTGAACAAGGGGCTGCTGTGTGTGTGGAGGGATATTGAACAGGGAGCTGCTGTGTGTTTGGGAAGGGGGATATTGAACAGGGAACTGCTGTGTGTGTCGGGGGGGGGGTGGATATTGAACTGGGTGCTGCTGTGTGTGTTGGGAGGATATTGAACAGGGAGCTGCTGTGTGTGTCGGGGGGGGGATATTGAGCAGGGAGCTGCTGTGAGTGTGGGGAGGATATTGAACAAGCTGCTGCTGTGTGTGTGGGAGGGGGATATTGAAGATGGAGCTGCTGTGTGTGTGGGGGGGGGGGTATATTGAACAGGGAGCTGCAGTGTGTCTGTGTGTGGGGGGGTGAGGTATTGAACAGGGAGCTGCTGTGTGTGTGGGGGGGATATTGAACAGGGATCTGCTGTGTGTGGGGGGCGAATATTGAACAGGCAGCTTCTGTGTGTGGGGGGGCGTATATTGAACAGGGAGCTGCTGTGTGTGTGTGTGGGGGAATATTGAACAGGGAGCTGCTGTGTGTGTGTGGGGGGTAATATTGAACAGGCAGCTGCTGTGTGTGTGGGAGGGGGATATTGAACAGGGAGCTGCTGTGTGTGTGTGGGAGGGGGATGTTGAACAGGGAGCTGCTGTGTGTGTGGGGGGATATTGAACAGGGAGCTGCTGTGTGTGTGGGGTAAGATATTGAACAGGGAGATGCTGTGTGTGTGGGGGGGAATATTGAACAGGGAGCTGCTGTGTGTGTGGGGGGGAATATTGAACAGGGAGCTGCTGTGTGTGTGGGGGGGAATATTGAACAGGCAGCTGCTGTGTGTGTGTGGGGGGGATATTGAACAGGGAGCTGCAGTGTGTGTCGGGGGGGGACATTGAACAGGGAGCTGCTGTGTGTGTGGGGGGGAATATTGAACCGGGAGCGGCTGTGTGGGTGGGAAGGGGATATTGAACAGGGAACTGCTGTGAGTGTGTGGGGGGGAATATTGAACAGGCAGCTGCTGTGTGTGTGGGAGGAGGATATTGAACAGGGAGTGGCTGTGAGTGTGTGGGAGGAGGATATTGAACAGGGCATGGCTGTGTGGGTGGGAAGGGGATATTGAACAGGGAACTGCTATGAGTGTGTGGGGGGGAATATTGAACAGGCAGCTGCTGTGTGTGTGGGGGGGAATATTGAACCGGGAGCGGCTGTGTGGGTGGGAAGGGGATATTGAACAGGGAGCTGCTGTGAGTGTGTGGGGGGAAATATTGAACAGGGAGCTGCTGAGTGTGTGGGAGGGGGATATTGAACAGGCAGCTGCTGAGTGTGTGGGAGGGGGATATTGAACAGGGAGCTGCTGTGTGTGTGCGTGTGGGGCGAATATTGAACAGGGAGCTGCTGTGTGTGTGTGGGGGGGAATATTGAACAGGCAGCTGCTGTGTGTGTGGGGTAAGATATTGAACAGGGAGCTGCTGTGTGTGTGTCGGGGGGGATATTGAAAAGGAGCTGTGTGTGTGTGTGTGGGGGGGATATTGAACAGGGATCTGCTGTGTGTGGGGGGCGAATATTGAACAGGCAGCTTCTGTGTGTGGTGGGGCGTATATTGAACAGGGAGCTGCTGTGTGTGTGGGGGAATATTGAACAGGGAGCTGCTGTGTGTGTGTGGGGGAATATTGAACAGGGAGCTGCTGTGTGTGTGTGGGGGGTAATATTGAACAGGCAGCTGCTGTGTGTGTGGGAGGGGGATATTGAACAGGGAGCTGCTGTGTGTGTGTGGGAGGGGGATATTGAACAGGGAGCTGCTGTGTGTGTGGGGGGATATTGAACAGGGAGCTGCTGTGTGTGTGGGGTAAGATATTGAACAGGGAGATGCTGTGTGTGTGGGGGGGAATATTGAACAGGGAGATGCTGTGTGTGTGGGGGGGAATATTGAACAGGGAGATGCTGTGTGTGTGGGGGGGAATATTGAACAGGGAGCTGCTGTGTGTGTGGGGGGGAATATTGAACAGGGAGCTGCTGTGTGTGTGGGGGGGAATATTGAACAGGGAGCTGCTGTGTGTGTGGGGGGGAATATTGAACAGGCAGCTGCTGTGTGTGTGTGGGGGGGATATTGAACAGGGAGTGGCTGTGTGGGTGGGAAGGGGATATTGAACAGGGAGCTGCTATGAGTGTGTGGGGGGGAATATTGAACAGGCAGCTGCTGTGTGTGTGGGGGGGAATATTGAACCGGGAGCGGCTGTGTGGGTGGGAAGGGGATATTGAACAGGGAACTGCTGTGAGTGTGTGGGGGGGAATATTGAACAGGCAGCTGCTGTGTGTGTGGGGGGGAATATTGAACAGGCAGCTGCTGTGTGTGTGTGGGGGGGATATTGAACAGGGAGTGGCTGTGTGGGTGGGAAGGGGATATTGAACAGGGAGCTGCTATGAGTGTGTGGGGGGGAATATTGAACAGGCAGCTGCTGTGTGTGTGGGGGGGAATATTGAACCGGGAGCGGCTGTGTGGGTGGGAAGGGGATATTGAACAGGGAACTGCTGTGAGTGTGTGGGGGGGAATATTGAACAGGCAGCTGCTGTGTGTGTGGGGGGGAATATTGAACAGGCAGCTGCTGTGTGTGTGTGGGGGGGATATTGAACAGGGAGCTGCAGTGTGTGTCGGGGGGGACATTGAACAGGGAGCTGCTGTGTGTGTGGGGGGGAATATTGAACCGGGAGCGGCTGTGAGGGTGGGAAGGGGATATTGAACAGGGAACTGCTGTGAGTGTGTGGGGGGGAATATTGAACAGGCAGCTGCTGTGTGTGTGGGAGGAGGATATTGAACAGGGAGTGGCTGTGAGTGTGTGGGAGGAGGATATTGAACAGGGCATGGCTGTGTGGGTGGGAAGGGGATATTGAACAGGGAACTGCTGTGAGTGTGTGGGGGGGAATATTGAACAGGCAGCTGCTGTGTGTGTGGGAGGAGGATATTGAACAGGGAGTGGCTGTGTGGGTGGGAAGGGGATATTGAACAGGGAGCTGCTATGAGTGTGTGGGGGGGAATATTGAACAGGCAGCTGCTGTGTGTGTGGGGGGGAATATTGAACCGGGAGCGGCTGTGTGGGTGGGAAGGGGATATTGAACAGGGAACTGCTGTGAGTGTGTGGGGGGGAATATTGAACAGGCAGCTGCTGTGTGTGTGGGGGGGAATATTGAACAGGCAGCTGCTGTGTGTGTGTGGGGGGGATATTGAACAGGGAGCTGCAGTGTGTGTCGGGGGGGACATTGAACAGGGAGCTGCTGTGTGTGTGGGGGGGAATATTGAACCGGGAGCGGCTGTGTGGGTGGGAAGTGGATATTGAACAGGGAACTGCTGTGAGTGTGTGGGGGGGAATATTGAACAGGCAGCTGCTGTGTGTGTGGGAGGAGGATATTGAACAGGGAGTGGCTGTGAGTGTGTGGGAGGAGGATATTGAACAGGGCATGGCTGTGTGGGTGGGAAGGGGATATTGAACAGGGAACTGCTGTGTGTGTGGGGGGGAATATTGAACAGGCAGCTGCTGTGTGTGTGGGAGGAGGATATTGAACAGGGAGTGGCTGTGTGGGTGGGAAGGGGATATTGAACAGGGAGCTGCTATGAGTGTGTGGGGGGGAATATTGAACAGGCAGCTGCTGTGTGTGTGGGGGGGAATATTGAACCGGGAGCGGCTGTGTGGGTGGGAAGGGGATATTGAACAGGGAACTGCTGTGAGTGTGTGGGGGGAAATATTGAACAGGGAGCTGCTGAGTGTGTGGGAGGGGGATATTGAACAGGCAGCTGCTGAGTGTGTGGGAGGGGGATATTGAACAGGGAGCTGCTGTGTGTGGGGGGGAATATTGAACAGGCAGCTGCTGAGTGTGTGGGAGGGGGATATTGAACAGGGAGCTGCTGTGTGTGTGCGTGTGGGGCGAATATTGAACAGGGAGCTGCTGTGTGTGTGTGGGGGGGAATATTGAACAGGCAGCTGCTGTGTGTGTGGGGTAAGATATTGAACAGGGAGCTGCTGTGTGTGTGGGGGGGGGGATATTGAAAAGGAGCTGTGTGTGTGTGTGTGGGGGGGATATTGAACAGGGATCTGCTGTGTGTGGGGGGCGAATATTGAACAGGCAGCTTCTGTGTGTGGTGGGGCGTATATTGAACAGGGAGCTGCTGTGTGTGTGGGGGAATATTGAACAGGGAGCTGCTGTGTGTGTGTGGGGGAATATTGAACAGGGAGCTGCTGTGTGTGTGTGGGGTAAGATATTGAACAGGGAGCTGCTGTGTGTGTGGGGGGGGGATATTGAAAAGGAGCTGTGTGTGTGTGTGTGGGGGAGGATATTGAAAAGGGAGCTGCTGTGTGTGTGGGAGGGGGATACTGAACAGGGAGCTGCTGTGTCTGTGTGTGTGGGATATTGAACAGGGAGCTGCTGTGTGTGTGTGGGGGAGGGATATTGAACAGGGAGCTGCTGTGTGTGTGTGTGGGGGGGGGAGGGATATTGAACAGGGAGCTGCTGTGTGTGTGTGGGGGGAGATATTGAACAGGGAGCTCCTGTGTGTGTGTGGGAGGGGGATATTGAATAGGGAACCGCTGTGTGTGTGTGGGAGGGGGATATTGAACAGGGAGCTGCTGTGTGTGTGGGGGGATATTGAACAGGGAGCTGCTGTGTGTTTGGGAAGGGGGATATTGAACAGGGAACTGCTGTGTGTGTCGGGGGGGGGGGGGGGGGATATTGAACTGGGTGCTGCTGTGTGTGTCGGGGGGGATATTGAGCAGGGAGCTGCTGTGTGTGTGTGGGGGAGGGATATTGAACAGGGAGCTGCTGTGTGTTTGGGAAGGGGGATATTGAACAGGGAGCTGCTGTGTGTGTGCGTGTGGGGCGAATATTGAACAGGGAGCTGCTGTGTGTGTGTGGGGGGGAATATTGAACAGGCAGCTGCTGTGTGTGTGGGGTAAGATATTGAACAGGGAGCTGCTGTGTGTGTGGGGGGGGGATATTGAAAAGGAGCTGTGTGTGTGTGTGTGGGGGAGGATATTGAAAAGGGAGCTGCTGTGTGTGTGGGAGGGGGATACTGAACAGGGAGCTGCTGTGTCTGTGTGTGTGGGATATTGAACAGGGAGCTGCTGTGTGTGTGTGTGGGGGAATATTGAACAGGCAGCTGCTGTGTGTGTGGGGGGGAATATTGAACAGAGAGCTGCTGTGTGTGTGTGTGTGGGATATTGAACAGGGAGCTGCTGTGTGTGTGTGGGGGAGGGATATTGAACAGGGAGCTGCTGTGTGTGTGTGGGGGGGAGAATATTGAACAGGGAGCTGCTGTGTGTGTGGGGGGGGAGAATATTGAACAGGGAGCTGCTGTATGTGTGGGGGGGAATATTGAACAGGCAGCTGCTGTGTGTGTGGAGGGGAATATTGAACAGAGAGCTGCTGTGTGTGTGTGGGATATTGAACAGAGAGCTGCTGTGTGTGTGTGGGATATTGAACAGAGAGCTGCTGTGTGTGTGTGGGATATTGAACAGGGAGCTGCTGTGTGTGTGTGTGTGGGGGGGGAGGGATATTGAACAGGGAGCTGCTGTGTGTGTGTGGGGGGAGATATTGAACAGGGAGCTCCTGTGTGTGTGTGGGAGGGGGATATTGAATAGGGAACCGCTGTGTGTGTGTGGGAGGGGGATATTGAACAGGGAGCTGCTGTGTGTGTGGGGGGATATTGAACAGGGAGCTGCTGTGTGTGTGGGGGGGGGAATATTGAACAGGGAGCTGCTGTGTGTGTGGCGGGGGATATTGAACTGGGAGCTGTGTTGGTGTGTGTGTGCGTGGGGGTGGATATTGAAACGGGATCGGCTGTGTGTCTGGGGGGGGGGGGGGCAATATTGAACCGGGAGCTGCTATGTGTGTGGGAGGGGAATATTGAACAGGGAGCTGCTGTGTGTTTGTGGGGGGGGGGGGGGGGGAATATTGAACAGGGAGCTTCTGTGTTTGTGTGGGGGGGGGGTGGGGAATATTGAACAGGGAGCTACTGTGTATGTGGGAGGGTATACTGAACAGGGAGCTGCTGTGTGTGTGTGTGGGGGGGGAGGGATATTGAACAGGGAGCTGCTGTGTGTGTGTGGGAGGGGGATATTGAACAGGGAGCTGCTGTGTGTGTGGGGGGGGGGAGATATTGAACAGGGAGCTGCTGTGTGTGTGTGGGAGGGGATATTGAACAGGGAGCTGCTGTGTGTGTGTAAGGAATATTGAACAAGGGGCTGCTGTGTGTGTGGGGGGATATTGAACAGGGAGCTGCTGTGTGTTTGGGAAGGGGGATATTGAACAGGGAACTGCTGTGTGTGTCGGGGGGGGGGGGGGGGGGGTGGATATTGAACTGGGTGCTGCTGTGTGTGTTGGGAGGATATTGAACAGGGAGCTGCTGTGTGTGTCGGGGGGGATATTGAGCAGGGAGCTGCTGTGTGTGTGTGGGGGAGGGATATTGAACAGGGAGCTGCTGTGTGTGTGTGTGGGGGGGGAGGGATATTGAACAGGGAGCTGCTGTGTGTGTGTGGGAGGGGGATATTGAACAGGGAGCTGCTGTGTGTGTGGGGGGGGAGATATTGAACAGGGTGCTGCTGTGTGTGTGGGGTGAATATTGAACAGATGCCTGCTGTGTGTGTGGGAGGGGGAATATTGAACAAGGGGCTGATGTGTGTGTGGGGGGGGGGATATTGAACAGGGAGCTGCTGTGTGTGTGTGGGAGGGGATATTGAACAGGGAGCTGCTGTGTGTGTGTGAGGAATATTGAACAAGGGGCTGCTGTGTGTGTGGAGGGATATTGAACAGGGAGCTGCTGTGTGTTTGGGAAGGGGGATATTGAACAGGGAACTGCTGTGTGTGTCGGGGGGGGGGGTGGATATTGAACTGGGTGCTGCTGTGTGTGTTGGGAGGATATTGAACAGGGAGCTGCTGTGTGTGTCGGGGGGGATATTGAGCAGGGAGCTGCTGTGAGTGTGGGGAGGATATTGAACAAGCTGCTGCTGTGTGTGTGGGAGGGGGATATTGAAGATGGAGCTGCTGTGTGTGTGGGGGGGGGGTATATTGAACAGGGAGCTGCAGTGTGTCTGTGTGTGGGGGGGTGAGGTATTGAACAGGGAGCTGCTGTGTGTGTGGGGGGGATATTGAACAGGGATCTGCTGTGTGTGGGGGGCGAATATTGAACAGGCAGCTTCTGTGTGTGGGGGGGCGTATATTGAACAGGGAGCTGCTGTGTGTGTGTGTGGGGGAATATTGAACAGGGAGCTGCTGTGTGTGTGTGGGGGGTAATATTGAACAGGCAGCTGCTGTGTGTGTGGGAGGGGGATATTGAACAGGGAACTGCTGTGAGTGTGTGGGGGGAAATATTGAACAGGGAGCTGCTGAGTGTGTGGGAGGGGGATATTGAACAGGCAGCTGCTGTGTGTGGGGGGGGGATATTGAAAAGGAGCTGTGTGTGTGTGTGTGGGGGAGGATATTGAAAAGGGAGCTGCTGTGTGTGTGGGAGGGGGATACTGAACAAGGAGCTGCTGTGTCTGTGTGTGTGGGATATTGAACAGGGAGCTGCTGTGTGTGTGTGGGGGAGGGATATTGAACAGGGAGCTGCTGTGTGTGTGTGTGGGGGGGGAGGGATATTGAACAGGGAGCTGCTGTGTGTGTGTGGGGGGAGATATTGAACAGGGAGCTCCTGTGTGTGTGTGGGAGGGGAATATTGAATAGGGAACCGCTGTGTGTGTGTGGGAGGGGGATATTGAACAGGGAGCTGCTGTGTGTGTGGAGGGGAATATTGAACAGAGAGCTGCTGTGTGTGTGTGGGATATTGAACAGGGAGCTGCTGTGTGTGTGTGGGGGAGGGATATTGAACAGGGAGCTGCTGTGTGTGTGTGTGGGGGGGGAGGGATATTGAACAGGGAGCTGCTGTGTGTGTGTGGGGGGAGATATTGAACAGGGAGCTCCTGTGTGCGTGTGGGAGGGGGATATTGAATAGGGAACCGCTGTGTGTGTGTGGGAGGGGGATATTGAACAGGGAGCTGCTGTGTGTGTGGGGGGATATTGAACAGGGAGCTGCTGTGTGTTTGGGAAGGGGGATATTGAACAGGGAACTGCTGTGTGTGTCGGGGGTGGGGGGGGGATATTGAACTGGGTGCTGCTGTGTGTGTCGGGGGGGATATTGAGCAGGGAGCTGCTGTGTGTGTGTGGGGGAGGGATATTGAACAGGGAGCTGCTGTGTGTTTGGGAAGGGGGATATTGAACAGGGAACTGCTGTGTGTGTCGGGGGGGGGGGGTGGATATTGAACTGGGTGCTGCTGTGTGTGTTGGGAGGATATTGAACAGGGAGCTGCTGTGTGTGTCGGGGGGGGGATATTGAGCAGGGAGCTGCTGTGAGTGTGGGGAGGATATTGAACAAGCTGCTGCTGTGTGTGTGGGAGGGGGATATTGAAGATGGAGCTGCTGTGTGTGTGGGTGGGGGGTATATTGAACAGGGAGCTGCAGTGTGTCTGTGTGTGGGGGGGTGAGGTATTGAACAGGGAGCTGCTGTGTATGTGGGGGGGATATTGAACAGGGATCTGCTGTGTGTGGGGGGCGAATATTGAACAGGCAGCTTCTGTGTGTGGGGGGGCGTATATTGAACAGGGAGCTGCTGTGTGTGTGTGGGGGAATATTGAACAGGGAGCTGCTGTGTGTGTGTGTGTGGGGGAATATTGAACAGGGAGCTGCTGTGTGTGTGTGGGGGGTAATATTGAACAGGCAGCTGCTGTGTGTGTGTGGGAGGGGGATATTGAACAGGGAGCTGCTGTGTGTGTGGGGGGGGAGATATTGAACAGGGTGCTGCTGTGTGTGTGGGGTGAATATTGAACAGATGCCTGCTGTGTGTGTGTGGGAGGGGGAATATTGAACAAGGGGCTGCTGTGTGTGTGGGGGGGGGGATATTGAACAGGGAGCTGCTGTGTGTGTGTGGGAGGGGATATTGAACAGGGAGCTGCTGTGTGTGTGTGAGGAATATTGAACAAGGGGCTGCTGTGTGTGTGGGGGGATATTGAACAGGGAGCTGCTGTGTGTTTGGGAAGGGGGATATTGAACAGGGAACTGCTGTGTGTGTCGGGGGGGGGGGTGGATATTGAACTGGGTGCTGCTGTGTGTGTTGGGAGGATATTGAACAGGGAGCTGCTGTGTGTGTCGGGGGGGATATTGAGCAGGGAGCTGCTGTGAGTGTGGGGAGGATATTGAACAAGCTGCTGCTGTGTGTGTGGGAGGGGGATATTGAAGATGGAGCTGCTGTGTGTGTGGGGGGGGGTATATTGAACAGGGAGCTGCAGTGTGTCTGTGTGTGGGGGGGTGAGGTATTGAACAGGGAGCTGCTGTGTGTGTGGGGGGGATATTGAACAGGGATCTGCTGTGTGTGGGGGGCGAATATTGAACAGGCAGCTTCTGTGTGTGGGGGGGCGTATATTGAACAGGGAGCTGCTGTGTGTGTGTGTGGGGGAATATTGAACAGGGAGCTGCTGTGTGTGTGGGAGGAGGATATTGAACAGGGAGCTGCTGTGTGTGTGTGGGAGGGGGATATTGAACAGGGAGCTGCTGTGTGTGTGGGGGGATATTGAACAGGGAGCTGCTGTGTGTGTGGGGTAAGATATTGAACAGGGAGATGCTGTGTGTGTGGGGGGGAATATTGAACAGGGAGCTGCTGTGTGTGTGGGGGGGAATATTGAACAGGGAGCTGCTGTGTGTGTGGGGGGGAATATTGAACAGGCAGCTGCTGTGTGTGTGTGGGGGGGATATTGAACAGGGAGCTGCAGTGTGTGTCGGGGGGGACATTGAACAGGGAGCTGCTGTGTGTGTGGGGGGGAATATTGAACCGGGAGCGGCTGTGTGGGTGGGAAGGGGATATTGAACAGGGAACTGCTGTGAGTGTGTGGGGGGGAATATTGAACAGGCAGCTGCTGTGTGTGTGGGAGGAGGATATTGAACAGGGAGTGGCTGTGAGTGTGTGGGAGGAGGATATTGAACAGGGCATGGCTGTGTGGGTGGGAAGGGGATATTGAACAGGGAACTGCTGTGAGTGTGTGGGGGGGAATATTGAACAGGCAGCTGCTGTGTGTGTGGGAGGAGGATATTGAACAGGGAGTGGCTGTGTGGGTGGGAAGGGGATATTGAACAGGGAGCTGCTATGAGTGTGTGGGAGGGAATATTGAACAGGCAGCTGCTGTGTGTGTGGGGGGGAATATTGAACCGGGAGCGGCTGTGTGGGTGGGAAGGGGATATTGAACAGGGAACTGCTGTGAGTGTGTGGGGGGAAATATTGAACAGGGAGCTGCTGAGTGTGTGGGAGGGGGATATTGAACAGGCAGCTGCTGAGTGTGTGGGAGGGGGATATTGAACAGGGAGCTGCTGTGTGTGGGGGCGAATATTGAACAGACAGCTTCTGTGTGTGGGGGGGCGTATATTGAACAGGGAGCTGCTGTGTGTGTGTGGGGGAATATTGAACAGGGAGCTGCTGTGTGTGTGTGGGGGAATATTGAACAGGGAGCTGCTGTGTGTGTGTGGGGGGTAATATTGAACAGGCAGCTGCTGTGTGTGTGGGAGGGGGATATTGAACAGGCAGCTGCTGTGTGTGTGTGGGAGGGGGATATTGAACAGGGAGCTGCTGTGTGTGTGGGGGGATATTGAACAGGGAGCTGCTGTGTGTGTGGGGTAAGATATTGAACAGGGAGATGCTGTGTGTGTGGGGGGGAATATTGAACAGGGAGCTGCTATGAGTGTGTGGGGGGGAATATTGAACAGGCAGCTGCTGTGTGTGTGGGGGGGAATATTGAACCGGGAGCGGCTGTGTGGGTGGGAAGGGGATATTGAACAGGGAACTGCTGTGAGTGTGTGGGGGGAAATATTGAACAGGGAGCTGCTGTGTGTGTCGGGGGGGATATTGAGCAGGGAGCTGCTGTGAGTGTGGGGAGGATATTGAACAAGCTGCTGCTGTGTGTGTGGGAGGGGGATATTGAAGATGGAGCTGCTGTGTGTGGGGGGGGGGGTATATTGAACAGGGAGCTGCAGTGTGTCTGTGTGTGGGGGGGTGAGGTATTGAACAGGGAGCTGCTGTGTGTGTGGGGGGGATATTGAACAGGGATCTGCTGTGTGTGGGGGGTGAATATTGAACAGGCAGCTTCTGTGTGTGGGGGGGCGTATATTGAACAGGGAGCTGCTGTGTGTGTGTGTGGGGGAATATTGAACAGGGAGCTGCTGTGTGTGTGTGTGGGGGAATATTGAACAGGGAGCTGCTGTGTGTGTGTGGGGGGTAATATTGAACAGGCAGCTGCTGTGTGTGTGGGAGGGGGATATTGAACAGGGAGCTGCTGTGTGTGTGTGGGAGGGGGATATTGAACAGGGAGCTGCTGTGTGTGTGGGGGGGGTGCAATATTGAACCGGGAGCTGCTATGTGTGTGGGAGGGGAATATTGAACAGGGAGCTGCTCTGTGTTTGTGGGGAGGGGGGGGGGGGGTGGGGAAATATTGAACAGGGAGCTTCTGTGTGTGTGTGTGGGGGGGGAATATTGAACAGGGAGCTACTGTGTGTGTGGGAGGGCGATACTGAACAGGGAGCTGCAGTGTGTGTCGGGGGGGAGATATTGAACAGGGAGCTGCTGTGTGTGTGGAGGGGGGATACTGAACAGGGAGCTGCGGTGTGTGTGGGGGGGAATATTGAACAGGGAGCTGCTGTGTGTGTGGGAGGGGGGGATATTGAACAAGGGGCTTCTGTGTGTGTGGGGGGGATATTGAACAGGGAGTTGCTGTGTGTGTGTGGGCGGGGATATTGAACAGGGAGCTGCTGTGTGTGTGTGGGGGGGTGGGGAATATTGAACAGGGAGCTACTGTGTGTGTGGGAGGGGGATACTGAACAGGGAGCTGCAGTGTGTGTCGGGGGGGTAGATATTGAACAGGGAGATGCTGTGTGTGGGGGGGAATATTGAACAGATGGCTGCTGTGTGTGTGTGGGAGGGGGGATATTGAACAAAGGGCTGCTGTGTGTGTGGGGGGTGATATTGAACAGGGAGCTGCTGTGTGTGTGTGGGGGGGATATTGAACAGGGAGCTGCTGTGTGTGTGTGAGGAATATTGAACAAGGGGCTGCTGTGTGTGTGGGGGGATATTGAACAGGGAGCTGCTGTGTGTTTGGGAAGGGGGATATTGAACAGGGAACTGCTGTGTGTGGGGGGGGGGGGATATTGAACTGGGTGCTGCTGTGTGTGTGGGGAGGATATTGAACAGGGAGCTGCTGTGTATGTGGGAGGGGGATATTGAACAGGGAGCTGCTGTGTGTGTCGGGGGGGATATTGAGCAGGGAGCTGCTGTGAGTGTGGGGAGGATATTGAACAGGCAGCTGCTGTGTGTGTGGGAGGGGGATATTGAAGATGGAACTGCTGTGTGTGTGTGGGGAGGTATGTTGAACAGGGAGCTGCAGTGTGTCTGTGTGTGGGGGGGTGAGGTATTGAACAGGGAGCTGCTGTGTGTGTGGGGGGGATATTGAACAGGGAGCTGCTGTGTGTGGGGGGCGTATATTGAACAGGGAGCTGCTGTGTGTGTGTGTGTGGGATATTGAACAGGGAGCTGCTGTGTGTGTGTGGGGGAGGGATATTGAACAGGGAGCTGCTGTGTGTGTGTGGGGGGGGGAGGGATATTGAACAGGGAGCTGCTGTGTGTGTGTGTGGGGAGATATTGAACAGGGAGCTGCTGTGTGTGTGTGGGAGGGGGATATTGAACAGGGAACTGCTGTGTGTGTGTGGGAGGGGGATATTGAACAGGGAGCTGCTGTGTGTGTGGGGGGATATTGAACAGGGAGCTGCTGTGTGTGTGTGGGGGGAATATTGAACAGGGAGCTGCTGTGTGTGTGGCGGGGGATATTGAACTGGGAGCTGTGTGTGTGTGTGCGCGTGTGGGGGGGTATTGAAACGGGATCGGCTGTGTGTCTGGGGGGGGGGCAATATTGAACAGGGAGCTGCTCTGTGTTTGTGGGGGGGATTATTGAACAGGGAGCTTCTGTGTGTGTGTGGGGGGGGGGAATATTGAACAGGGAGCTACTGTGTGTGTGGGAGGGGGATACTGAACAGGGAGCTGCAGTGTGTGTCGGGGGGAGATATTGAACATGGAGCTGCTGTGTGTGTGGGGGGGGGGATACTGAATAGGGAGCTGCGGTGTGTGTGGGGGGGAATATTGAACAGGGAGCTGCTGTGTGTGTGGGAGGGGGGGATATTGAACAAGGGGCTTCTGTGTGTGTGGGGGGTGATATTGAACAGGGAGCTGCTGCGTGTGTGGGGGGGATATTGAACAGGGAGCTGCTGTGTGTGGGGGGCGAATATTGAACAGGCAGCTTCTGTGTGTGGGGGGGCGTATATTGAACAGGGAGCTGCTGTGTGTGGGGTGGGGCGTATATTGAACAGGGAGCTGCTGTGTGTGTGTGGGGGGGGGATATTGAACAGGGAGCTGCTGTCTGTGTGTGTGTGGGGGGAGATTGAACAGGAAGCTGCTGTGTGTGTGTGTGGGGGGGATATTGAACAGGGAGCTGCTGTGTGTGTGTGGGGGGGGGGGATATTGAACAGGGAGCTGCTGTCTGTGTGTGTGTTGGGGGAGATTGAACAGGAAGCTGCTGTGTGTGTGTGTAGGGGGGATATTGAACAGGCAGCTGCTGTGTGTGTGTGGGGGGTGATATTGAACAGGAAGCTGCTGTGTGTGGGGGGGGGATATTGAACAGGGAGCTGCTGTGTGTGTGTGGGGGGTGATATTGAACTGGGAGTTGCTGTATGTGTGTAGGGGATATTGAACAGGGAGCTGCTGTGTGTGTCGGGGGATATTGAACAGGCAGCTGCTGTGTGTGTGTGGAGAATATTGAACAGGAAGCTGCTCTGTGTGTGTGTGGGGAATATTGAACAGGCAGCTTCTGTGTGTGAGTGTGGGGGGGATATTGAACTGGGAGCTGCTGTGTGAGTGTGGGGGGAGATATTGAACAGGGAGCTGCTCTGTGTGGGGGGGGCGGAGGTATTGAACAGGGAGCTGCTGTGTGTGTGGGGGGAGAAATTGAACAGGTTGCTTCTGTGTGTGAGTGTGGGGGGGTGATATTGAACTGGGAGCAGCTGTGTGTGTGGGAGGAGGATATTGAATAGGGAGCTCCTGTGTGTGTGGGGGGGCATATATTGAACAGGGAGCTGCTGTGTGTGTGTGTGGGGCGTATATTGAACAGGGAGCTGCTGTGTGTGTGTGTGATGAGGTATTGAACAGGGAGCTGCTGTGTGTGGTGGGGCATATATTGAACAGGGAGCTGCTGTGTGTGTGTAGGGGGGGGGTTTGAATAGGGAGCTGCTGTGTGTGTGTGGTGGGATGAGGTATTGAACAGGGAGCTGCTGTGTGTGGGGGGGGGGGGCGTATATTGAACAGGGAGCTGCTGTGTGTGTGGGTGAGTTATTGAACAGGGAGCTGCTGTGTGTGAGGGGGGCGTATATTGAACAGGGAGCTGCTGTGTGTGGGGGGGGCGTATATTGAACAGGGAGCTGCTGTGTGTATGTGTGGGGGGAATATTGAACAGGGACCTGCTGTGTGTGTGGGGGGGATATTGAACAGGGAGCTGCTTTGTGTGTGCGGGGGATATTGAACAGGGAGCTGCTTTGTGTGTGGGTGGGGGGATATTATATAGGGAGCTGCTGTGTGTGTGTGGGGTGAGGATATTGAACAGGGAGCTGCTGTGTGTGTGGGGGGGGGGGGGCGTATATTGAATAGGGAGCTGCTGTGTGTGTGTGGGGTGATATTTAACAGGGAGCTGCTGTGTGTGTGTGTGTGGGATGAGGTATTGAACAGGGAGCTGCTGTGTGTGGTGGGGCGTATATTGAACAGGGAGCTGCTGTGTGTGTGTAGGGGGGGGTTTTGAATAGGGAGCTGCTGTGTGTGTGGGGTGGGATGAGGTATTGAACAGGGAGCTGCTGTGTGTGTGGGGGGGGCGTATATTGAACAGGGAGCTGCTGTGTGTGGGGGGGGGTGTATATTGAACAGGGAGCTGCTGTGTGTGTGTGTGTGTGGGTGAGTTATTGAACAGGGAGCTGCTGTGTGTGTGTGGGGATATAAAACAGGGAGCTGCTGTTTGTGTGGGTGCGGGGATATTAAATAGGGAGCTGCTGTGTATGTGTAGGGGGGATATTGAGCTGGGAGCTGTGAGGGTGGGGTTGATATTGAACAGGTAGCTGTTGTGTGTGGGGGCGGTGATTTTGAACATAGAGCTGCTGTGTGTGTGGGGGGATATTGAACAGGGAGCTGTTTTGTGTGTGTGTGTGTCGGGGAGGGGATATTGAACAGGGAACTGCTGTGTGTGTGGGGTGGGGATATTGAACAGGGAGCTGTTGTGTGTGTGTGGGGGGGGGTGCATATTGAACAGGGAGCTGCTGTGTGTGGGAGGGATATTGAACAAGGAGCTGCTGTGTGTGTGGGGAGGATAATGAACAGGGAGCTGTTGTGAGTGTGTGGGGGGGTATTGAACAGGAAGCTACTGTGTGTGGGAGGGGGATATTGAACAGGGAGCCGCCGTGTGTGTGTAGGGGGAGATATTGAACATGGAGCTGCTGTGTGGGGGGGAGGGATATTGAACAGGGAGCTGCTGTGTGTGTGGGAGCGGAATATTGCACAGGGAGCTACTGTGTGTGGGGGGGATATTGAACTGGGAGCTGCTGTGTGTGTGGGGGGCGATATTGAACAGGGAGCTGCTGTGTGTGTGTGTGGGAGGGGGATATTGAACAGGGAGCTGCTGTGTGTGGGGGGGGATATTGAACAGGGAGCTGCTGTGTGTGTGGGGGGCGATATTGAACAGGGAGCTGCTGTGTGTGGGTGTGGGGGGGAATATTGAACAGGGAGCTGCTGTGTGTGGGTGTGAGGGGGATATTGAACAGGGAGCTGCTGTGTGTGTGTGTGTGGGGGAATATTGAACAGGGAGCTGCTGTGTGTGTGGGGGGCGATATTAAATAGGGGGCTGCTGTGTGTGTGGGGTGGGGATATTGAAAATGGAGCTGCTGTGTGTGTGTGGGGGGGGGGATATTGAACAGGGAGCTGCTGTGTGTGTGGGGGGGATATTGAACAGGAAGCTGCTGTTTGTGTGTGTGGGGGATATTGAACAGGGAGCTGCTATGTGTGTGGGTGGGGGCATATTAAATAGGGAGCTGCTGTGTGTGTTTGTGGGGTGGGGATATTGAACAGGGAGCTGCTGTGTGTGGGGGGCGGGGATTTTGAACAGGGAGTTGCTGTGTGTATGTGTGGGGGGGGATATTGAAAAGGGAGCTTCTGTGTGTGTGGGAGGGGGGTATATTGAACAGGGAGCTGCTGTGTGTGGGGGGGTTATTGAACAGGGAGCGGCTGTGTGGGTGGGAAGGGGATATTGAACAGGGAGCTGCTGTGTGTGTGGGAGGGGGGTATATTGAACAGGCAGCTGCTGTGTGTGTGGGAGGGGGGTATATTGAACAGGGAGCTGCTGTGTGTCGGTGGGGGCGTACATTGAACAGGGAGCTGCTGTGTGTGTGGGTGGTGGCATATTAAATAGGGAACAGCTGTGTGTGTGTTTCGGGGGGATATTGAACAGGGAGCTGCTGTGTGTGGGAGGGATATTGAACAGGGAGCTGTGTGTGTGTGGGAGGGATATTGAACAGGGAGCTGCTCTTTGTGTGTGTGGGGGGAATGGGATATTGTAGATGGAGCTGCTGTGTGTGTGTCGGGGGGGCGTATATTGAACAGGGAGCTGCTATGTGTGTGGGGGGAGGTTATTGAACAGGGAGCTGCTGTGTGTGTGGGAGGGGGATATTTAACAGGGAGCTGCTGTGTGTGTGGGAGGGGGATATATTGAACAGGGAACTGCTGTGTGTCTGGGGGGCGTATATTGAACAGGGAACTGCTGTGTGTCTGGGGGGCGTATATTGAACAGGGAGCTGCTGTGTGTGTGTGGGGGGTGGGGATATTGAACATGGAGCTGCTGTTCTGTGTGTGTTGGGGTGATATTGAACAGTCAGCGGCTGTGTGTGTGTGTGTTGGAGTGTATATTGAACAGGGAGCTGCTGTGTGTGTGTGTTATGGTGTATATTGAACAGAGCTGCTGTATGTTTGTGTTGAGGGCTATATTGAACAGAGAGCTGCTGTGTATGTGGGGGGGGATATTGAACAGGAAGCTGCTGTTTGTGTGTGGGGGGGTATTGAACAGGGAGCTGCTGTTTGTGTGTGAGGGGGTATATTGAACATTGAGCTGCTGTGTGTGTGTGGGGGGGGAGATATTGAACAGGGAGCTGCTGTGTGTGTGGGTGGGGGCATATTAAATAGGGAGCTGCTGTGTGTGTGGGGTGGGGATATTGAACAGGGAGCTGCTGTGTGTGTGTGGGGATATTTAACAGGGAGCTGCTGTGCGTGTGGGAGGGGGATATTTAACAGGGAGCTGCTGTGTGTATGTGGGGAGGGATATTGAACAGAGAGCTGCTGTGTGTGTGGGCGGCGATATTGAACAGGGAGCTGCTGTGTGTCTGGGGGGCGGTATTGAACAGGGAGCTGCTGTGTGTGTGTGTTGGGGTGTATATTGAACAGGGAGCTGCTGTGTGTGTGTGTTGGGGGGTATATTGAACAGGGAGCTGCTGTGTGTGTGGGCGGCGATATTGAACAGGGAGCTGCTGTGTGTCTGGGGGGCGGTATTGAACAGGGAGCTGCTGTGTGTGTGTGTTGGAGTGTATATTGAACAGGGAGCTGCTGTGTGTGTGTGTTGGGGGGTATATTGAACAGGGAGCTGCTGTGTGTGTGTGTTGGGGGTATATTGAACAGGGAGCTGCTGTGTGTGTGTGTTGGGGGGTATATTGAACAGGGAGCTGCTGTGTGTGTGTGTTGGGGGGTATATTGAACAGGGAGCTGCTGTGTGTGTGTGTGGGGGGGAGGATATTGAACAGGGAGCTGCTGTGTGTGTGTGGGGGGGATATTGAACAGGGAGCTGCTGTGTGTGTGTGGGGGGGATATTGAACAGGGAGCTGCTGTGTGTGTGTGGGGGGGATATTGAACAGGGAGCTGCTGTGTGTGTGTGGGGGGGGGTATATTGAACAGGGAGCTGCTGTGTGTGTAGGTGGGGGCATATTAAATAGGGAGCTGCTGTGTGTGTGTGGGGGGGATATTGAACAGGGAGCTGCTGTGTGTGTGTGGGGGGGATATTGAACAGGGAGCTGCTGTGTGTGTTTGGGGGGGGGTATATTGAACAGGGAGCTGCTGTGTGTGTAGGTGGGGGCATATTAAATAGGGAGCTGCTGTGTGTGTGTGTGTGTGTGTGGGGGGGGATATTGAACAAGGACCTGCTGTGTGTGTGCGATGGGATATTGAAAAGGGAGCTGCTGAGTGTGTGTGTGGGGTGGAATTTTGAGCAGGGAGCTGCTGTGTGTGTGGGGGGGATATTGAACAGGGAGCTGCTGTGTGTGTGGGGGGTGAATATTGAACAGGGAGCTGCTGTGTGTGGGGGGGGGGGGATATTGAACAGGGAGCTGCTGTGTGTGTGTGTGGGGTGAATATTGAACAGGGAGCTGCTGTGTGTGGTGGGGGGATATTGAATAGGGAGCTGCTGTGTGTGTGTGTGGGGGGAATATTGAACAGGGAACTGCTGTGTGTGTGTGGGGGGATATTGAACAGGGAGCTGCTGTGTGTGTGTGTGGGGGGAATATTGAACAGGGAACTGCTGTGTGTGTGTGGGGGGAATATTGAACAGGGAACTGCTGTGTGTGTGTGTGTGGGGGGAATATTGAACAGGGAACTGCTGTGTGTGTGTGTGGGGGGATATTGAACAGGGAGCTGCTGTGTGTGTGTGTGGGGATATTGAACAGGGAGCTGCTGTGTGTGTGTGGGGGAGGATATTGAGTAGGGAACTGCTGTGTGTGGGCGGGGGGCTATTGAACAGGAAGCTGCTGTATGTGTGGGGGATATTGAACAGGGAGCTGCTGTGTGTGTGTGTGGGGGGGCGGATATTGAGCAGGGAGCTGCTGTGTGTGTGTGTGGGGGGGCGGATATTGAGCAGGGAGCTGCTGTGTGTGTGTGGGGGGGGGAGCGGATATTGAGTAGGGAGCTGCTGTGTGTGTGTGGGGGGGGATATTGAACAGGGAGCTGCTGTGTTTGTGTGGGGGGAGATATTGAACAGGGAGCTGCTGTGTGTGTGTGGGGGGGGTTATTGAACAGGCAGCTGCTGTGTGTGTATGTTGGGGGGAATATTGAATAGGGACCTGCTGTGTGTGTGGGAGGGGGAGCGGCTATTGAACAGGGAGCTGCTGTGTGTGCGGGGGGGGGGGGGGGTGGCGGATATTGAACAGACAGCTGCTCTGTGTGTTTCGGGGAGGGGGGGATATTGAGCAGGGAGCTGCTGTGTGTGTGTGGGGGAGTATATTGAACAGGGAGCTGCTGTGTGTGTGGGCGGGGGGGATATTGAGCAGGGAGCTGCTGTGTGTGTGGGGTGGAATTTTGAGCAGGGAGCTGCTGTCTGTAGGGGGTATATTGTGCAGGGAGCTGCTGTGTGTGGGCGGGGGGGATATTGTACAGGGAGCATGTGGTGGATATTGAACAGGGAGCTGGAGTGTGTGTGGGAAATATTGAACAGGGAGCTGCTGTGTGTGTGGGGGCGGAATATTGAACAGGGAGCTGGTGTGTGTCTGGGAGGGGGATATTGAGCAGGGAGCTGGTGTGTGTGTGTGCGATATTGAACAGGGAGCTGCTGTGCGTGTTTGGGCGGATATTGAACAGGGAGCTGCTGTGTGTGTGTGGGGGGGGGGATTTGGAACAGGGAGCTGCTGTGTTTGTGTGGGGGTGATATTGAACAGGGAGCTGCTGTGCGTGTTTGGGCAGATATTGAACAGGGAGCTGCTGTGTGTGTGTGGGGGATATTGAACAGGGAGCTGCTGTGTGTGTATGTGGGGATGGGGATATTGAACAGGGAGCTGCTGTGTGTGTGTGGGGGGGGGATATTGAACAGAGAGCTGGTGTGTGTGTGGATGTGCGATATTGAACAGGGAGCTGCTGTGTGTGGGGGGGGGATATTGAACAGGGAGCTGCTGTGTGTGTGGGGGGCGATATTGAACAGGGAACTGCTGTGTGTGGGTGTGGGGGAAATATTGAACAGGGAGCTGCTGTGTGTGCGTGTGTGGGGGAATATTGAACAGGGAGCTGCTGTGTGTGTGGGGGGCGATATTAAATAGGGGGCTGCTGTGTGTGTGGGGTGGGGATATTGAAAATGGAGCTGCTCTGTGTGTGGGGGGGAGTATATTGAACAGGGAGCTGCTGTGTGTGTGTGGCGGTATATTGAACAGGGAGCTGCTGTGTGTGTGGGGGGTTGATATTGAACAGGCAGCTGCTGTGTGTGGGCGGGGGTGGATATTGAGCAGGGAGCTGTTGTATGTGTATGGGGTGGGATATTGAACAGGCAGCTGCTGTGTGTGGGGGTGTATATTGAACAGGGAGCTGCTGTGTGTTGGGGGGGGGGGACATTGAACAGGGAGCTGCTGTGTATGTTTGTGGGCGGGGGGATATTGAACAGGGAGCTGTGTGTTTGTGTAGGGGGATATTGAACAGGGAGCTGCTGTGTGTGGGGGTGTGTATATTGAACAGGGAGCTGCTGTGTGTGTGGGGGTGTATATTGAACAGGGAGCTGCTGTGTGTGTGGGGGGGGGGGGTCATTGAACAGGGAGCTGCTGTGTGTGTTTGTGCGGGGGGTGATTTTGAACAGGGAGCTGCTGTGGTGTGTGGGGGGGATATTGATCACGGAGCTGCTCTGTGTTTGTGGTTGGGGGCGATATTGAACAGGGAGCTGCTGTGTGTGTGGGGGGGTGTGTATTGAACAGGGAGCTGCTGTGTTTGTGTGTGTGTGGGGGGGGGATATTGAACAGGCAGCTGCTGTGTGTGTGTGTGGGGTGTATATTGAACAGGGAGCTGCTGTGTGTGTGCGTAGGGGGGATATTGAACAGGGGGTTGCTGTGTGTATGGGGGGGAGATATTGAACAGGCAACTCCTGTGTGTGTTGGGGGGGAATATTGAACAAGGAGCTGCTGTGTGTGTGGGGGATATTGAACAGGGAACTGCTGTGTGTGAGGGGGGGGCGGATATTGAGTAGGGAGCTGCTGTGTGTGTGTGTGGGGGGGTATTGAACGGGGAGCTGCTGTGTGTGTGTGGGGGGGTATTGAACGGGGAACTGCTGTGTGTGTGTGTGGGGGGGTGGTATTGAACGGGGAGCTGCTGTGTGTGCTGGACATTGCAATGCTGTTATAAACTGAAGGTCAACCAGCAGTTGCTGTTTCCTGTTCGGGTGGGCTGTTTCGTAAATCTCTGGATCTTTATGAGCAGTTGCCTGTCGATCAGCCGGACAGAAGGAGATTCAGATATTTCGGGAGAGTATTTGATTACACGTTCCTTTCCTCCCAGTAAGTGTGAGATTTTAGCCCATGCCACTGATCATGTGTCATGTGGTTATGAATGAAATCAGCGTGACGTCATCATCATTCGATCAAAGTGGAGTGACTGAGCCAATCCTGTTAACAACACCTTTCTCCATTTCCAGGTTAGCCTTGCACTGATAGACTTCAAGCTGATTGCTATCACAGATAGTTCAGAGCTTGCAGGATTGAGATGGCATTCACAGTTGTCAAAGATGGGACAGTTTGAGCAGTTAGAGCACTGCGCCCTTTCCTGTTACACACTCCCGGCTTTTACAACCTCCTTCTGCTCGGGCTGTGTACAGAACACACGAGGTGGGCAGGATGGCTAAGCGCTGGGGCCATGGGCTGGAGGAGAGCTCAGAGCTCTGCACATTGCAGTCACCAGTCACTCTGTCCATTGTAAACACAGGGTGGAGAGGCTATGAGAACAGCAGATGAAACCAATCCTCCAATCTGCTCAGTGACCGAGTATTTCAGAAAGTTGGAGAGAAGGGAACATTAACTCAAAGGTGGAAACCAGCTCGGACCACCATGGTCAACTTAGTTATTACATTTCCCAAAGCTGTCAGCTCTTCATGCAGAAGCCTATTGAATTAGAGTTAGAATTTGGTTTTATTGTCACATTTGCTCAAGTACAGGGATACAGGAGTACTGTAAAAGGTCGTAAACCTGGCACCACCTTCGGTGAAAAGGTACTAGGTACAAAATCTTAGGTACAAAGTAGAAAAATAAAGAAATAAGTAAAACTTCAACATTAAAGTCCTTATTAGTGAGAGATTGTCCTTCTGAGGAATATGTAATGTCCCTATAATGTGGCGGACTTACAAACTGTATAAAGATGAACACTTTGACATTGTATCTGGAGAGCCAGGAAGCAGTTAATGTGGAGCCATTCACAATGCAACATGAGGCCATTCGGCCTTCCACCTGCTCTCTACTGAACAACCCTTTGTGGTGAACACAGCTGCTCTGCATTTTGTTTGCTTACATTGAGTGTAAAACCAGAAATATCTCCAGTGGAAACACTGGGGTCACTTCAAATGTACAAGACAGCTTGGTAGAGGCAACCATTCCATCATCCAAACTGGCAGTAATAAAACACTTAAAGGTAGAAATGTCAACATGATAGTCGATATCTTCTGTCCCAGGATATAGTGACTGCAGCCACATTGTAAAGTCTCAGTGTATAGCGCCTGCATGAATTTAAATGAACATTTTCATTTGTTGCCACACTCGAGGTTAAAGTGTGAGCCGAGAGCAGAAAGTGAATATTTGCATCTTTAAGCTGGTACTGATGTGGATGCTGGAAATCTGATATCAGCAGAGAAATGTGCTGCAAAACCACAGTAGGCCAGGCTGCATGTGTGGAGAGGGACAGAGACAGAGAGAGGTTGGGGGAGGGGGGAGACAGAAACAGAGACACAGCGAGAGAGAGAGGTGGGGAGAGAGAGAGAGAGGGAGAGGTGGGGAGAGAGAGATAAAAAACAGAAGAGAGAGAGGTGGGGGAGAGAGAGAGAAAGAGAGACAGAGAGAGAGGTGGGGAGAGAGACAGAGAAACAGACAGAGAGAGGTGGGGAGAGAGACAGAGAAATAGACAGAGAGGTGGAGCAAGAGAGAGAGAAACAGAGACAGAGAGAGAGAGGTGGGGACAGAGAGAGAAACAGAGAGAGATGTGGGGAGAGAGAGAAACAGAGAGAGAGGTGGGGGGGGAGAGAGAAAGAGAAACAGAGAGAGAGGTGGGGAGAGAGAGAAACAGAGAGACAGCGAGAGAGAGGTGGGGAGAGAGAGAGAGAAACAGAGAGAGAGAGAAGAGGTGGGGAGAGAGAGAAACACAGAGAGAGGTAGAGAGAGAGGTGGAGAGAGAGAAACAGGGATACAGCGAGAGAGAGGTGGGGAGAGAGAGAGAGAAACAGAGACAGAGAGAGAGGTGGGGGGAGAGAGAGAGAAACGGGGAGAGAGAGAAACAGAGAGACAGCGAGAGAGAGATGGGGAGAGAGAGAGAGAAAAACAGAGAGAGGTGGGGAGAGAGAGAGATAAAAATAGACAGCGAGAGAGAGGTGGGGAGAGAGAGAGAGAAAGAGAAACAGAGAGAGAGGTGGGGAGAGAGAGATACAGAGAGACAGCGAGAAAGAGATGGGGAGAGAGAGAGATAAAAATAGACAGCGAGAGAGAGGTGGGGAGAGAGAGAGAAACAGAGAGACAGAGAGGGAGAAGTGGGGAGAGAGAGAGAGAAAAACAGAGAGAGAGAGAGAGAGAAACAGAGAGACAGAGAGAGAGGTGGTGAGCGAGAGAGAGAAACAGAGACAGCGAGAGAGAGAGGTGGGAGAGAGAGGTGGAGAGAGAGAGAAACAGAAACAGAGAGAGAGGTGGGGAGAGAGAGAAACAGAGAGAGGTGGGGAGAGAGAGAGAGAGAAACAGAGAGAGAGAGGTGGGGAGAGAGAGAGAAACAGAGACAGCGAGAGAGAGAGGTGGGGAGAGAGAGAAACAGAGAGAGAGAGGTGGGGAGAGAGAGAGAGAGAAACAGAGAGAGAGAGAGAGGTGGGGGGAGAGAGAGAGAAACGGGGAGAGAGAGAAACAGAGAGACAGCGAGAGAGAGATGGGGAGAGAGAGAGAGAAAAACAGAGAGAGGTGGGGAGAGAGAGAGATAAAAATAGACAGCGAGAGAGAGGTGGGGAGAGAGAGAGAGAAAGAGAAACAGAGAGAGAGGTGGGGAGAGAGAGATACAGAGAGACAGCGAGAAAGAGATGGGGAGAGAGAGAGATAAAAATAGACAGCGAGAGAGAGGTGGGGAGAGAGAGAGAAACAGAGAGACAGAGAGGGAGAAGTGGGGAGAGAGAGAGAGAAAAACAGGGAGAGAGAGAGAGAGAGAAACAGAGAGACAGAGAGAGAGGTGGTGAGCGAGAGAGAGAAACAGAGACAGCGAGAGAGAGAGGTGGGAGAGAGAGGTGGAGAGAGAGAGAAACAGAAACAGAGAGAGAGGTGGGGAGAGAGAGAAACAGAGAGAGGTGGGGAGAGAGAGAGAGAGAAACAGAGAGAGAGAGGTGGGGAGAGAGAGAGAAACAGAGACAGCGAGAGAGAGAGGTGGGGAGAGAGAGAAACAGAGAGAGAGAGGTGGGGAGAGAGAGAGAGAGAAACAGAGAGAGAGGTGGGGAGAGAGAGAGAGAGAAACAGAGAGAGAGAGAGAGGTGGGGAGAGAGAGAGAAACAGAGAGAGAGAAACAGAGAGAGAGGTGGGGAGAGAGAGAGAGAGAAACAGAGAGAGAGAGAGAAACTGAGACAGAGAGAGAGGTGGGGAGAGAGAGAAAAACAGAGAGACAGAGAGAGAGAGGTGGGAAGAGAGAGAGAGAAACAGAGAGAGAGAGGTGGGAAGAGAGAGAGAAACAGAGAGAGAGGTGGGGAGAGAGAGAGAAACAGAGACAGCGAGAGAGAGAGAAACAGAGAGACAGAGTGAGAGATGGGGAGAGAGAAACAGAGATAGAGAGGTGGGGAGAGAGAGAGAGAGAAACAGAGAGAGAGAGAGAAACTGAGACAGAGAGAGAGGTGGGGAGAGAGAGAAAAACAGAGAGACAGAGAGAGAGAGGTGGGAAGAGAGAGAGAGAAACAGAGAGAGAGAGGTGGGAAGAGAGAGAGAAACAGAGAGAGAGGTGGGGAGAGAGAGAGAAACAGAGACAGCGAGAGAGAGAGAAACAGAGAGACAGAGTGAGAGATGGGGAGAGAGAAACAGAGATAGAGAGGTGGGGAGAGAGAGAGAGAGAGAAACAGAGAGACCGCGAGAGAGAGGTGAGGAGAGAGAGAGAAAAACGGCGAGAGAGAGGTGGGGTGAGAGAGAAACAGAGACAGCGAGAGAGAGGTGAGGAGAGAGAGAAACAGAGACAGTGAGAGAGAGAAACAGAGAGAGAGGTGGGGAGAGAGAGAGAAACAGAGAGAGAGAGGTGGGGAAAGAGAGAAAGAGAGAGAAACAGAGACAGCGAGGGAGAGGTGGGGAGAGAGAGAGAGAAACAGAGACAGCGAGGGAGAGATGGGGAGAGAGAGAGAGAAACAGAGAGAGAGAGGTGGGGAAAGAGAGAGAGAGAAACAGAGACAGCGAGGGAGAGGTGGGGAGAGAGAGAGAGAGAAACAGAGAGAGAGGTGGGGAAAGAGAGAGAGAAACAGAGACAGCGAGGGAGAGGTGGGGAGAGAGAGAGAGAAACAGAGAGAGAGAGGTGGGGAAAGAGAGAGAGAGAAACAGAGACAGCGAGGGAGAGGTGGGGAGATAGAAAAACAGAGACAGCGAGAGTGAGAAACAGAGAGAGAGGTGGGGAGAGAGAGAGAGAGAAACAGAGAGAGAGAGGTGGGGAAAGAGAGAGAGAGAGAGAAACAGAGACAGCGAGGGAGAGGTGGGGAGAGAGAGAGAGAGAAACAGAGACAGCGAGGGAGAGGTGGGGAGAGAGAGAAACAGAGACAGCGAGAGAGAGGTGGGGAGAGAGGGAGAGAAACAGAGAGAGAGAGGTGGGGAGAGAGAGAGAGAGAGAGAAACAAAGAGAGGTGGGGAGAGAGAGAGAAACAGAGAGAGAGAGAAACTGAGAGACAGAGAGAGGTGGGGAGAGAGAGAGAAACAGAGAGACAGAGAGAGAGAGGTGGGGAGAGAGAGAGAAACAGAGAGAGGTGGGGAGAGAGATAGAGAAACAGAGAGAGAGGTGGGGAGAGAGAGAGAGCGAGAAACAGAGAAACAGAGAGAGAGAGGTGGGGAGAGAGAGAGAGAAACAGAGAGAGAGGTGGAGAGAGAGAGAGAAACAGAGAGAGAGGTGGGGAGAGAGAGAAACAGAGAGAGAGTTGGGGAGAGAGAGAGAAAAACAGAGAGAGAGAGAGAAACTGAGAGACAGAGAGAGGTGGGGAGAGAGAGAGAAAAACAGAGAGAGAGAGGTGGGAAGAGAGAGAGAGAAACAGAGAGAGAGGTGGGGAGAGAGAGAGAAACAGAGACAGCGAGAGAGAGAGAAACAGAGAGACAGAGTGAGAGGTGGGGAGAGAGAAACAGAGAGAGAGAGGTGGGGAGAGAGAGAGAGAGAAACAGAGACAGCGAGGGAAGGGTACGGAGAGAGAGAGAAACAGAGAGAGAGCGAGGTGGGGAGAGAGAGAGAGAGAAACAGAGAGACTGCGAGAGAGAGGTGAGGAGAGAGAGAGAGAAAAACGGAGAGAGAGAGGTGGGGAGAGAGAGAAACAGAGACAGCGAGAGAGAGAAACAGAGAGAGAGGTGGGGAGAGAGAGAGAGAGAGAAACAGAGAGTGAGGTGGGGAGAGAGAGAGAGAGAAACAGAGACAGCGAGGGAGAGGTGGAGAGATAGAGAAACAGAGACAGCGAGAGTGAGGTGGGGAGAGAGAGAGAGAAACAGAGAGAGAGGTGGGGAGAGAGAGAGAAACAGAGAGAGAGGTGGGGAGAGAGAGAGAAAAACAGAGACAGCGAGAGAGAGAGAGAAACAGAGAGAGAGAGAAACTGAGAGACAGAGAGAGAGGTGGGGAGAGAGAGAGAAACAGAGAGAGAGAGAAACTGAGAGACAGAGAGAGAGGTGGGGAGAGAGAGAGAAACAGAGAGAGAGAAACTGAGAGACAGAGAGAGGTGGGGAGAGAGAGACACAGAGAGAGAGAGGTGGGGAGAGAGAGAGAGAGAGAGAAACAGAGACAGCGAGAGAGGTGGGGAGAGAGACAGAAACAGAGAGAAAGGTGGGGAGAGAGAGAGAGAAACAGACAGCGAGGGAGAGGTGGGGAGGAGAAACAGACAGCGAGAGAGAGGTGGGGAGAGAGAGAAACTGAGAGACAGAGAGAGAGGTGTGGAGAAGAGAGAAACTGAGAGACAGAGAGAGGTGGGGAGACGATGCACTGCAACCATGCATACTGTGAATCTGGGGGAGCTGGCAAATTGGATACACATTTGGCTTGTTGGTAGGAAGCAAAAGGTAATATAGTGGCAGGATGCTTGTCAGACTGGAGGCCTGTGACTGGTGGAGTGCCTCAGGGGTTGGTGCTGTTTGTTATCTATTTCAATGATTTGGATGAGAACGTACAAGGCGTGATGAGTACGTTTGCTGATGGTATTAAAATGGTGGTGTCTTGGACAGTGAGGAAGACATTGATCAGCTGGGGAAGTGGGCCGAGAAATGGCAAATGGAGTTTAATATAGATAAGAGTGAGGTCTTGCATTTTGGAAAGTCAAATCAAGTTAGGAGTTTCATGGTGAATGGTAGGGCCTTAAGGAGTGTATTGGAACAGAGTGACCTTGGAGTTCAGGTGCATGGCTCTCTGAAACTGGAGTCCCAGGTAGACAGGGCAGTGAAGGGGGCTTTAGGCCCACTGGCCTTCATTGGTCAGGGCATTGAGTATAGAAGTTGGAAAGTTTAAGTCATAGTTTCAGAACCCAATTGTCTGTGACAATTCTAAATTACTGGCTGAATTAAAGTTAGTTTGTGGTGCTGTTCCCAAAACAGGAGTGAGTAGTAAGCCAGTGACAGGACAGAACTTCACTGCAAGGAGAGGGTACACAGCAACGTTCTCAGGGAATCGGATGAATGTTTGAATCAAAGATTGCAGCACTGAAGAATGATCTGAATGTTACTGCTCGGAGAATGTTGACTATTCCAGTAGGCTAATCATCCCAGATATCCCTGCAGTGTACAGCTGAGGCTCTGAGTTGGACACAAGGACTGGGGCTGTCCCAGGATTCTGTCTGACATATCTGGACTGAAATAGATGGGGAATGTGCAGCCATATTCCAGAGATCAGTGAGGTCTCACTATGAGTCAGGCCAGGCTCACAGCGCCTGGGAGAAAAGGCGACATGAGGAAGACGGTGGCTGTGGAGATGAAAGCCCATGGCCCTTCGCTGGTCGTCTGGGATGGCCCTGTGCTGTTGCTGAATCCTCAACCAGGTACGACTTGTTCTATTCCCTCAATGAAACAGCCTCCCTCCCATCAACTCACCTCAGGCAGGGTCACTGTCCCCAACAGGAAAGAGCTGAGATCAGCTTCATAGAAACAAGGATCTCAGCTGGCTGAGCAGGAGTGGATGTATTTGAGTGGGATGGATCCTGATGAAAATACAGATCCATGTGAGCTGTGTGTGTTTGTGATAGCGTGGGTTTGTGCCTGTGTGTGTGTGCATATCTGTGTGTGTGTGCGCGTGTGTATGTGTGTGTGCATTTCTGTGTGTGTGTGTGTGTGATATCTGTGCGTGTATGTGTATGTGTGTGTGTTATATCTGTGTGTGTGTGCATATCTGTGTGTGTATGTGTATGTGTGTGTGCATATCTGTGTGTGTGTGATATCTGTTTGTGTGATATCTGTGTGTATGCATATCTGTGTGTGATATCTGTGTGTGTATGTGAATGAGTGTGTGTGCATATCTGTGTGTGTGTGATATCTGTGTGTGTTTGTGTATATGTGTGTGATATCTGTGTGTGTATGTGAATGAGTGTGTGTGCATATCTGTGTGTGTGTGATATCTGTGTGTGTATGTGTATGTGTGCGTGCATATCTGTGTGTGTGTGCGTGTGCATATCTGTGTGTGTGTGTGTGTGATATCTGTGTGTGTGCGTGTGTGTGTGTATGTGTCTGTGTGTCTGTGTGTGTGCATGTGTGTGTACACGCATGCGCAAGTGTGCGTCAATGTGTGTGTCAGTGAGTAGGTGTGAGTCAGTGTGTGCATGGATTGTATGTGTGACTGTGTGTGTGGATGCATGTATATGTGCTTGTGTGTGTCAGTGTGGGTTTGTGTACATGCACTTGGGTTTAGATAGAGTGAATAAATGTATGTATATGTGTGTGTGAGTGTACATGGTACTGTATATGTGTACCTGGATGTACTGTGAGTATCCTTTAGAGTGTTACCAGCCTCTCACTGTTGTTTTGTATTTCTTGAGAATGCTTGTCTTGTCCATTTACTTGACTGTAGCTGGTAGACCGCAGTCAGTTCGGATCCCTGACTCCCAGGTGCTCACAGATTATAAACAGTGTTAAACACTTATTCAGAGAAGCAAGCATTCGGCACGAAGGGAATGTGGTTTAAAATCTCAGATACCAGCCTGACAGAAAAGGAAAAGGTTACCTATTCAGTCGCATTGAGTCACTCTGCCTGTAGTGGCACAAACTCTGCCCACAGTATGACACTGACGCGCTGCTGTGATTGCTGTGTATCTCGAGTGGTTGGAGCTACCAAGGAGCAGCTCAGAAAAACCTGAAGGTACATTTCTCCACAAAGGTGCTGGTTCTGTATTCTACAACAGCACGGGGCTATAACAACAGGTGACATGATCCCTCAGTCATGATGTGAAGAGATAGGAATTTGTAGACACAAAACTTTCAGCAGCAACAGTGATAAATTGTAAAATATCGCAAGATTGTATACATAACCTTGTCATTTTCTGACTGTGAATGGCCCTGTATTACTGCACCATATTATCATGTGGTGTATTCCATTGTGAGCAAGCAGCAATATTACCTGAGGGAGATTGGTACAGCAGCACTCACACACAGTGATTCACAGTCAATGTTACCTGATAGGGAGATTGGTACAGCAGCACTCACACACAGTGATTCACAGTCAATGTTACCTGATGGGGAGAATGGTACAGCAGCACTCACACACAGTGATTCACAGTCAATGTTACCTGATGGGGAGTTTGGTACAGCAGCACTCACACGCAGTGATTCACAGTCAATGTTACCTGATGGGGAGAATGGTATAGCTGCACTCACACACAGTGATTCACAGTCAATGTTAACTGATAGGGAGAATGGTACAGCTGCACTCACACACAGTGATTCACAGTCAATGTTACCTGATGGGGTGAATGGTACAGCACCACTCACACACAGTGATTCACAGTCAATGTTACCTGGTGGGGAGAATGGTACAGCAGCACTCACACACAGTGTTTCACAGTCAAGGTTACCTGATGGGGAGAATGATACAGCAGCATTCACACACAGTGATTCACAGTCAATGTTACCTGACGGGGAGAATGGTACAGCAGCACTCACACACACTGATTCACAATCAATGTTACCTGATGGGGAGAATGGTACAGCTGCACTCACAGACAGTGATTCACAGTCAATGTTAGCTGATAAGTAGATTGGTAAAGCAGCACTCACCCACAGTGATTCACAGTCAATGTTAATTGATGGTGTGAATGTTACAGCAGCACTCACACAGAGTGATTCACAGTCAATGTTACCTGATGGGGTGAAAGGTACAGCAGCACTCACACACAGTGATTCACAGTCAATGTTACCTGAGGGAGAGAATGGTACAGCAGCACTCACACACAGTGATTCAAAGTCAATGTTACCTGACGGGGTGAATGGAACAGCAGCACTCACACACAGTGATTCACAGTCAATGTTACCTGAGGGAGAGAATGGTACAGCAGCACTCACACACAGTGATTCACAGTCAATGTTACCTGATGGGGAGAATGGTACAGCAGCACTCACACACAGTGATTCACAGTCAATGTTACCTGGTGAGGAGAATGGGACAGCAGCACTCATACACAGTGATTCACAGTCAATGTTACCTGAGGGAGAATGGTACAGCAGCACTCACACACAGTGATTCACAGTCAATGTTACCTGATGGGGAGAATGCTACAGCAGCACTCACACACAGTGATTCACAGTCAATGTTACCTAACGGGGAGAATGGTACAGCAGCACTCAAACACAGTGATTCACAGTCAATGTTACCTGATGGAGAGAATGGTACAGCAGCACTCACACACAGTGATTCACAGTCAATGTTACCTGATGGGGAGAATGGTACAGCAGCACTCACACACAGTGATTCACAGTCAATGTTACCTGGTGAGGAGAATGGTACAGCAGCACTCATACACAGTGATTCACAGTCAATGTTACCTGAGGGAGAATGGTACAGCAGCACTCACACACAGTGATTCACAGTCAATGTTACCTGATGGGGAGTTTGGTACAGCAACACTCACACGCAGTGATTCACAGTCAATGTTACCTGAGGGAGGATGGTACAGCAGCACTCACACGCAGTGATTCACAGTCAATGTTACCTGATGGGGAGTTTGGTACAGCAGCACTCACGCAGTGATTCACAGTCAATGTTACCTGACGGGGAGAATGGTACAGCAGCACTCACACACAGTGATTCACAGTCAATGTCACCAGATGGGGAGAATGGTACAGCAGCACTCACACACAGTGATTCACAGTCAATGTTACTTGAGGGAGAGAATGGTACAGCAGCACTCACACACAGTGATTCACAGTCAATGTCACCAGATGGGGAGAATGGTACAGCAGTACTCACACACAGTGATTCACAGCCAATGTTACCTGATGGGGAGAATGGTACAGCTGCACTCACAGACAGTGATTCACAGTCAATGTTAGCTGATAGGTAGATTGGTAAAGCAGCACTCACACACAGTGATTCACTGTCAATGTTACCTGATGGGGTGAATGTTACAGCAGCACTCACACACAGTGATTCACAGTCAATGTTACCTGATGGGGTGAATGGTACAGCAGCACTGGCACACAGTGATTCACAGTCAATGTTACCTGATGGGGTGAATGGTACAGCAGCACTCACACACAGTGATTCACAGACAAGGTTACCCGATGGGGAGAATGGTACAGCAGCACTCACACACAGTGATTTACAGTCAATTTACCTGACGGGGAGAATGGTACAGCAGCACTCACACACAGTGATTCACCGTCAATGTTACCTAACGGGGAGAATGGTACAGCAGCACTCACACAGAGTGATTCACAGTCAATGTTACCTGAGGGAGAGAATGGTACAGCAGCACTCACACACAGTGATTCACATTCAATGTTACCTGATGGGGAGAATGGTACAGCCGCACTCACACGCAGTGATTCACAGTCAATGTTACCTGATGGGGAGAATGGTACAGCCGCACTCACACGCAGTGATTCACAGTCAATGTTACCTGGTGGGGAGAATGGTACAGCAGCACTCACACACAGTGATTCACAGTCAATGTTACCTGAGGGAGAGAATGGTACAGCAGCACTCACACACAGTGATTCACATTCAATGTTACCTGATGGGGAGAATGGTACAGCAGCACTCACACACAGTGATTCACAGTCAATGTTACCTGGTGGGGAGAATGGTACAGCAGCACTCATACACAGTGATTCACAGTCAATATTACCTGACGGGGAGAATGGTACAGCAGCACTCACACACAGAGATTCACAGTCAATGTTACCTAAGGGAGAGAATGGTACAGCTGCACTCACACACACTGATTCACAGTCAATGTTACCTGACGGGGAGAATGCGACAGCAGCACTCACACACAGTGATTCACAGTCAATGTTACCTGGTGGGGAGAATGGTACAGCAGCACTCACACACAGTGATTCACAGTCAATGTTACCTGAGGGAGAGAATGGTACAGCAGCACTCACACACAGTGATTCACAGTCAATGTTACCTGACGGGGAGAATGGTACAGCAGCACTCACACACAGTGATTCACAGTCAATGTTACCTGAGGGAGAGAATGGTACAGCAGCACTCACACACAGTGATTCACAGTCAATGTTACCTGATGGGGAGTTTGGTACAGCAGCACTCACACACAGTGAGTCACAGTCAATGTTACCTGGTGGGGAGAATGGTACAGCAGCACTCACACACAGTGATTCACAGTCAATGTTACCTGATGGGGAGTTTGGTACAGCAGCACTCACACGCAGTGATTCACAGTCAATGTTACCTGATGGGGAGAATGGTATAGCTGCACTCACACACAGTGATTCACAGTCAATGTTAACTGATAGGGAGAATGGTACAGCTGCACTCACACACAGTGATTCACAGTCAATGTTACCTGATGGGGTGAATGGTACAGCACCACTCACACACAGTGATTCACAGTCAATGTTACCTGGTGGGGAGAATGGTACAGCAGCACTCACACACAGTGTTTCACAGTCAAGGTTACCTGATGGGGAGAATGGTACAGCAGCATTCACACACAGTGATTCACAGTCAATGTTACCTGACGGGGAGAATGGTACAGCAGCACTCACACATAGTGATTCACAGTCAATGTTACCTGACGGGGAGAATGGTACAGCAGCACTCACACACACTGATTCACAGTCAATGTTCCCTGATTGGGAGTTTGGTACAGCAGCACTCACACACAGTGATTCACAGTCAATGTTACCTGACGGGGAGAATGGTACAGCAGCACTCACACACAGTGCTTCACAATCAATGTTACCTGATGGGGAGAATGGTACAGCTGCACTCACAGACAGTGATTCACAGTCAATGTTAGCTGATAAGTAGATTGGTAAAGCAGCACTCACCCACAGTGATTCACTGTCAATGTTAATTGATGGTGTGAATGTTACAGCAGCACTCACACAGAGTGATTCACAGTCAATGTTACCTGATGGGGTGAAAGGTACAGCAGCACTCACACACAGTGATTCACAGTGAATGTTACCTGAGGGAGAGAATGGTACAGCAGCACTCACACACAGTGATTCACAGTCAATGTTACCTGACGGGGTGAATGGAACAGCAGCACTCACACACAGTGATTCACAGTCAATGTTACCTGAGGGAGAGAATGGTACAGCAGCACTCACACACAGTGATTCACAGTCAATGTTACCTGACGGGGTGAATGGTACAGCAGCACTCACACACAGTGATTCACAGTCAATGTTACCTGAGGGAGGGAATGGTACAGCAGCACTCACACACAGTGATTCACAGTCAATGTTACCTGATGGGGAGAATGCTACAGCAGCACTCACACACAGTGATTCACAGTCAATGTTACCTGGTGGGGAGAATGGTACAGCAGCACTCACACACAGTGATTCACAGTCAATGTTACCTGAGGGAGAGAATGGTACAGCAGCACTCACACACAGTGATTCACAGTCAATGTTACCTGGTGGGGAGAATGGTACAGCAGCACTCACACACAGTGATTCACAGTCAATGTTACCTGATGGGGAGAATGGTACAGCAGCCCTCACACACAGTGATTCACAGTCAATGTTACCTGATGGGGAGTTTGGTACAGCAGCACTCACACACAGTGATTCACAGTCAATGTTACCTGATTGGGAGTTTGGTACAGCAGCACTGACACACAGTGATTCACAGTCAATGTTACCTGATGGGGAGTTTGGTACAGCAGCACTCACACACAGTGATTCACAGTCAATGTTACCTGATGGGGAGAATGGTACAGCAGCACTCACACACAGTGATTCACAGTCAATGTTAACTGATGGGGAGAATGGTACAGCTGCACTCACACACTGTGATTCACAGTCAATGTTACCTGATGGGGTGAATGGTACAGCACCACTCACACACAGTGATTCACAGTCAATGTTACCTGGTGGGGAGAATGGTACAGCAGCACTCACACACAGTGTTTCACAGTCAAGGTTACCTGATGGGGAGAATGGTACAGCAGCATTCACACACAGTGATTCACAGTCAATGTTACCTGACGGGGAGAATGGTACAGCAGCAATCACAAACAGTGATTCACAGTCAATGTTACCTGACAGGGAGAATGGTACAGCAGCACTCACACACACTGATTCACAGTCAATGTTCCCTGATTGGGAGTTTGGTACAGCAGCACTCACACGCAGTGATTCACAGTCAATGTTACCAGACAGGGAGAATGGTACAGCAGCAGTCACACACAGTGATTCACAGTCAATGTTACCTGGTGGGGAGAATGGTACAGCAGCACTCACACACAGTGTTTCACAGTCAAGGTTACCTGATGGGGAGAATGGTACAGCAGCATTCACACACAGTGATTCACAGTCAATGTTACCTGATGGGGAGAATGGTACAGCAGCACTCACACACAGTGATTCACAGTCAATGTTACCTGAGGGAGAGAATCGTACAGCAGAACTCACACACAGTGATTCACAGTCAATGTTACCTGATGGGGAGAATGGTACAGCAGCACTCACACTGAGGGATTGACAGTCAATGTTACCTGGTGGGGAGAATGGTACAGCAGCACTCACACACAGTGATTCACAGTGAATGTTACCTGAGGGAGAGAATGGTACAGCAGCACTCACACACAGTGAGTCACAGTCAATGTTACCTGGTGGGGAGAATGGTACAGCAGCACTCACACACAGTGATTCACAGTGAATGTTACCTGAGGGAGAGAATGGTACAGCAGCACTCACACACAGTGATTCACAGTCAATGTTACCTGGTGGGGAGAATGGTACAGCAGCACTCACACACAGTGATTCACAGTCAATGTTACCTGATGGGGAGAATGGTACAGCTGCACTCACACACAGTGATTCACAGTCAATGTTACCTGATGGGGAGAATGGTACAGCAGCACTCACACACAGTGATTCACAGTCAATGTTACCTGATGGGGAGTTTGGTACAGCAGCACTCACACACAGTGATTCACAGTCAATGTTACCTGATGGGGTGAATGGTACAGCACCACTCACACACAGTGATTCACAGTCAATGTTACCTGAGGGAGAGAATGGTACAGCAGCACTCACACACAGTGATTCACAGTCAATGTTACCTGATGAGGAGAATGGTACAGCCGCACTCACACAGAGTGATTCACAGTAAATGTTACCTGGTGGGGAGAATGGTACAGCAGCACTCATACACAGTGATTCACAGTCAATATTACCTGACGGGGAGAATGGTACAGCAGCACTCACACACAGAGATTCACAGTCAATGTTACCTAAGGGAGAGAATGGTACAGCTGCACTCACACACACTGATTCACAGTCAATGTAACCTGACGGGGAGAATGCGACAGCAGCACTCACACACAGTGATTCACAGTCAATGTTACCTGGTGGGGAGAATGGTACAGCAGCACTCACACACAGTGATTCACAGTTAATGTTACCTGAGGGAGGGAATGGTACAGCAGCACTCACACACAGTGATTCACAGTCAATGTTACCTGACGGGGTGAATGGTACAGCAGCACTCACACACAGTGATTCACAGTCAATGTTACCTGAGGGAGAGAATGGTACAGCAGAACTCACACACAGTGATTCACAGTCAATGTTACCTGATGGGGAGAATGGTACAGCAGCACTCACACACAGTGATTCACAGTCAATGTTACCTGAGGGAGAGAATGGTACAGCAGCACTCACACACAGTGAGTCACAGTCAATGTTACCTGGTGGGGAGAATGGTACAGCAGCACTCACACACAGTGATTCACAGTCAATGTTACCTGATGGGGAGAATGGTACAGCAGCACTCACACACAGTGATTCACAGTCAATGTTACCTGATGGGGAGTTTGGTACAGCAGCACTCACACGCAGTGATTCACAGTCAATGTTACCTGATGGGGAGAATGGTATAGCTGCACTCACACACAGTGATTCACAGTCAATGTTAACTGATAGGGAGAATGGTACAGCTGCACTCACACACAGTGATTCACAGTCAATGTTACCTGATGGGGTGAATGGTACAGCACCACTCACACACAGTGATTCACAGTCAATGTTACCTGGTGGGGAGAATGGTACAGCAGCACTCACACACAGTGTTTCACAGTCAAGGTTACCTGATGGGGAGAATGGTACAGCAGCATTCACACACAGTGATTCACAGTCAATGTTACCTGACGGGGAGAATGGTACAGCAGCACTCACACACAGTGATTCACAGTCAATGTTACCTGACGGGGAGAATGGTACAGCAGCACTCACACACACTGATTCACAGTCAATGTTCCCTGATTGGGAGTTTGGTACAGCAGCACTCACACACAGTGATTCACAGTCAATGTTACCTGACGGGGAGAATGGTACAGCAGCACTCACACACAGTGCTTCACAATCAATGTTACCTGATGGGGAGAATGGTACAGCTGCACTCACAGACAGTGATCCACAGTCAATGTTAGCTGATAAGTAGATTGGTAAAGCAGCACTCACCCACAGTGATTCACTGTCAATGTTAATTGATGGTGTGAATGTTACAGCAGCACTCACACAGAGTGATTCACAGTCAATGTTACCTGATGGGGTGAAAGGTACAGCAGCACTCACACACAGTGATTCACAGTGAATGTTACCTGAGGGAGAGAATGGTACAGCAGCACTCACACACAGTGATTCACAGTCAATGTTACCTGACGGGGTGAATGGAACAGCAGCACTCACACACAATGATTCACAGTCAATGTTACCTGAAGGAGAGAATGGTACAGCAGCACTCACACACAGTGATTCACAGTCAATGTTACCTGACGGGGTGAATGGTACAGCAGCACTCACACACAGTGATTCACAGTCAATGTTACCTGAGGGAGGGAATGGTACAGCAGCACTCACACACAGTGATTCACAGTCAATGTTACCTGGTGGGGAGAATGGTACAGCAGCACTCACACACAGTGATTCACAGTCAATGTTACCTGATGGGGAGAATGGTACAGCAGCCCTCACACACAGTGATTCACAGTCAATGTTACCTGATGGGGAGTTTGGTACAGCAGCACTCACACGCGGTGATTCACAATCAATGTTACCTGATTGGGATTTTGGTATAGCAGCACTGACACAGTGATTCACAGTCAATGTTACCTGGTGGGGAGAATGCTACAGCAGCACTCACACACAGTGATTCACAGTCAATGTTACCTGATGGGGAGAATGGTACAGCCGCACTCACACACAGTGATTCACAGTCAATGTTACCTGATTGGGAGAATGGAACAGCAGCACTCACACACAGTGATTCACAGTCAATGTTACCTGATTGGGAGTTTGGTACAGCAGCACTGACACACAGTGATGCACAGTCAATGTTACCTGATGGGGAGTTTGGTACAGCAGCACTCACACGCAGTGATTCAGAGTCAATGTTACCTGATGGGGAGAATGGTATAGCTGCACTCACAGACAGTGATTCACAGTCAATGTTAACTGATGGGGAGAATGGTACAGCTGCACTCACACACTGTGATTCACAGTCAATGTTACCTGATGGGGTGAATGGTACAGCACCACTCACACACAGTGATTCACAGTCAATGTTACCTGGTGGGGAGAATGGTACAGCAGCACTCACACACAGTGTTTCACAGTCAAGGTTACCTGATGGGGAGAATGGTACAGCAGCATTCACACACAGTGATTCACAGTCAATGTTACCTGACGGGGAGAATGGTACAGCAGCAATCACAAACAGTGATTCACAGTCAATGTTACCTGACAGGGAGAATGGTACAGCAGCACTCACACGCAGTGATTCACAGTCAATGTTACCAGACAGGGAGAATGGCACAGCAGCAGTCACACACAGTGATTCACAGTCAATGTTACCTGGTGGGGAGAATGGTACAGCAGCACTCACACACAGTGTTTCACAGTCAAGGTTACCTGATGGGGAGAATGGTACAGCAGCATTCACACACAGTGATTCACAGTCAATGTTACCTGATGGGGAGAATGGTACAGCAGCACTCACACACAGTGATTCACAGTCAATGTTACCTGAGGGAGAGAATGGTACAGCAGAACTCACACACAGTGATTCACAGTCAATGTTACCTGATGGGGAGAATGGTACAGCAGCACTCACACTGAGGGATTGACAGTCAATGTTACCTGGTGGGGAGAATGGTACAGCAGCACTCACACACAGTGATTCACAGTCAATGATACCTGATGGGGAGAATGGTACAGCAGCACTCACACACAGTGATTCACAGTCAATGTTACCTGATGGGGAGAATGGTACAGCAGCACTCACACACAGTGATTCACAGTCAATGTTACCTGATGGGGAGTTTCGTACAGCAGCACTCACACGCAGTGATTCACAGTCAATGTTACTTGATGGGGAGAATGGTACAGCTGCACTCTCACACAGTGATTCACAGTCAATGTTAACTGATAGGGAGAATGGTACAGCTGCACTCACACACAGTGATTCACAGTCAATGTTACCTGATGGGGTGAATGGTACAGCACCACTCACACGCAGTGATTCACAGTCAATGTTACCTGGTGGGGAGAATGGTACAGCAGCACTCACACACAGTGTTTCACAGTCAAGGTTACCTGATCGGGAGAATGGTACAGCAGCATTCACACACAGTGATTCACAGTCAATGTTACCTGACGGGGAGAATGGTACAGCAGCACTCACACACAGTGATTCACAGTCAATGTTACCTGACGGGGAGAATGGTACAGCAGCACTCACACACACTGATTCACAGTCAATGTTCCCTGATTGGGAGTTTGGTACAGCAGCACTCACACACAGTGATTCACAGTCAATGTTACCTGACGGGGAGAATGGTACAGCAGCACTCACACACAGTGCTTCACAATCAATGTTACCTGATTGGGAGAATGGTACAGCTGCACTCACAGACAGTGATTCACAGTCAATGTTAGTTGATAAGTAGATTGGTAAAGCAGCACTCACCCACAGTGATTCACTGTCAATGTTAATTGATGGTGTGAATGTTACATCAGCACTCACACAGAGTGATTCACAGTCAATGTTACCTGATGGGGTGAAAGGTACAGCAGCACTCACACACAGTGATTCACAGTCAATGTTACCTGAGGGAGAGAATGGTACAGCAGCACTCACACACAGTGATTCACAGTCAATGTTACCTGACGGGGTGAATGGAACAGCAGCACTCACACACAGTGATTCACAGTCAATGTTACCTGAGGGAGAGAATGGTACAGCAGCACTCACACACAGTGATTCACAGTCAATGTTACCTGACGGGGTGAATGGTACAGCAGCACTCACACACAGTGATTCACAGTCAATGTTACCTGAGGGAGGGAATGGTACAGCAGCACTCACACACAGTGATTCACAGTCAATGTTACCTGATGGGGAGAATGCTACAGCAGCACTCACACACAGTGATTCACAGTCAATGTTACCTGGTGGGGAGAATGGTACAGCAGCACTCACACACAGTGATTCACAGTCAATGTTACCTGAGGGAGAGAATGGTACAGCAGCACTCACACACAGTGATTCACAGTCAATGTTACCTGGTGGGGAGAATGGTACAGCCGCACTCACACACAGTGATTCACAGTCAATGTTACCTGATGGGGAGAATGGTACAGCAGCCCTCACACACAGTGATTCACAGTCAATGTTACCTGATGGGGAGTTTGGTACAGCAGCACTCACACGCGGTGATTCACAATCAATGTTACCTGATTGGGAGTTTGGTACAGCAGCACTGACACACAGTGATTCACAGTCAATGTTACCTGGTGGGGAGAATGCTACAGCAGCACTCACACACAGTGATTCACAGTCAATGTTACCTGATGGGGAGAATGGTACAGCCGCACTCACACACAGTGATTCACAGTCAATGTTACCTGATTGGGAGAATGGAACAGCAGCACTCACACACAGTGATTCACAGTCAATGTTACCTGATTGGGAGTTTGGTACAGCAGCACTGACACACAGTGATTCACAGTCAATGTTACCTGATGGGGAGTTTGGTACAGCAGCACTCACACGCAGTGATTCACAGTCAATGTTACCTGATGGGGAGAATGGTATAGCTGCACTCACAGACAGTGATTCACAGTCAATGTTAACTGATGGGGAGAATGGTACAGCTGCACTCACACACTGTGATTCACAGTCAATGTTACCTGATGGGGTGAATGGTACAGCACCACTCACACACAGTGATTCACAGTCAATGTTACCTGGTGGGGAGAATGGTACAGCAGCACTCACACACAGTGTTTCACAGTCAAGGTTACCTGATGGGGAGAATGGTACAGCAGCATTCACACACAGTGATTCACAGTCAATGTTACCTGACGGGGAGAATGGTACAGCAGCAATCACAAACAGTGATTCACAGTCAATGTTACCTGATGGGGAGAATGCTACAGCAGCACTCACACACAGTGATTCACAGTCAATGTTAGCTGGTGGGGAGAATGGTACAGCAGCACTCACACACAGTGATTCACAGTCAATGTTACCTGAGGGAGAGAATGGTACAGCAGCACTCACACACAGTGATTCACAGTCAATGTTACATGAGGGAGAGAATGGTACAGCAGCACTCACACACAGTGATTCACAGTCAATGTTACCTGACGGGGTGAATGGTACAGCAGCACTCACACACAGTGATTCACAGTCAATGTTAACGGACGGGGAGAATGGTACAGCAGCACTCACACACAGTGATTCACAGTCAATGTTACCTGACGGGGTGAAAGGTACAGCAGCACTCACACACAGTGATTCACAGTCAATGTTAGCTGAGGGAGGGAATGGTACAGCAGCACTCACACACAGTGATTCACAGTCAATGTTCCCTGGTGGGGAGAATGCTACAGCAGCACTCACACACAGTGATTCACAGTCAATGTTACCTGGTGGGGAGAATGGTACAGCAGCACTCACACACAGTGATTCACAGTCAATGTTACCTGGTGGGGAGAATGGTACAGCAGCACTCACACACAGTGATTCACAGTCAATGTTACCTGATGGGGAGTTTGGTACAGCAGCACTCACACACAGTGATTCACAGTCAATGTTAGCTGGTAGGGAGAATGGTACAGCAGCACTCACACACAGTGATTCACAGTCAATGTTACCTGAGGGAGAGAATGGGACAGCAGCACTCACACACAGCGATTCACAGTCAATGTTACCTGATGGTGAGAATGCTACAGCAGCACTCACACACAGTGATTCACAGTCAATGTTACCTGATGGGGAGAATGCTACAGCTGCACTCACACACAGTGATTCACAGTCAATGTGACCTGGCGGGGAGAATGGTACAGCAGCACTGACACACAGTGATTCACAGTCAATGTTACCTGGTGGGGAGAATGGAACAGCAGCACTGACACACAGTGATTCACAGTCAATGTTACCTGATGGGGAGAATGGTACAGCAGCCCTCACACACAGTGATTCACAGTCAATGTTACCTGATGCGGAGTTTGGTATAGCAGCACTCACACACAGTGATTCACAGTCAATGTTACCTGATGGGGAGTTTGGTACAGCAGCACTCACACACAGTGATTCACAGTCAATGTTACCTGAGGGAGAGAATGGTACAGCAGCACTCACACACAGTGATTCACAGTCAATGTCACCAGATGGGGAGAATGGTACAGCAGCACTCACACACAGTGATTCACAGCCAATGTTACCTGATGCGGAGAATGGTACAGCTGCACTCACAGACAGTGATTCACAGTCAATGTTACCTGATGGGTTGAATGGTACAGCAGCACTCACACACAGTGATTCACAGTCAATGTCACCAGATGTGGAGAATGGTACATTAGCACTCACACACAGTGATTCACAGTCAATGTTACCTGACGGGGAGAATGGTACAGCAGCACTCACACGCAGTGATTCACAATCAATGTTACCTGATGGGGAGAATGGTACAGCTGCACTCACAGACAGTGATTCACAGTCAATGTTAGCTGATAAGTAGATTGGTAAAGCAGCACTCACCCACAGTGATTCACTGTCAATGTTAACTGATGGTGTGAATGTTACAGCAGCACTCACACAGAGTGATTCACAGTCAATGTTACCTGATGGGGTGAATGGTACAGCAGCACTGACACACAGTGATTCACAGTCAATGTTACCTGAGGGAGAGAATGGTACAGCAGCACTCACACACAGTGATTCACAGTCAATGTTACCTGACGGGGTGAATGGTACAGCAGCACTCACACACAGTGATTCACAGTCAATGTTACCTGAGGGAGAGAATGGTACAGCAGCACTCACACACAGTGATTCACAGTCAATGTTACCTGACGGGGTGAAAGGTACAGCAGCACTCACACACAGTGATTCACAGTCAATGTTACCTGAGGGAGGGAATGGTACAGCAGCACTCACACACAGTGATTCACAGTCAATGTTACCTGATGGGGAGAATGCTACAGCAGCACTCACACACAGTGATTCACAGTCAATGTTACCTGGTGGGGAGAATGGTACAGCAGCACTCACACACAGTGATTCACAGTCAATGTTACCTGAGGGAGAGAATGGTACAGCAGCACTCACACACAGTGATTCACAGTCAATGTTACCTGGTGGGGAGAATGGTACAGCAGCACTCACACACAGTGATTCACAGTCAATGTTACCTGATGGGGAGAATGGTACAGCAGCCCTCACACACAGGGATTCACAGTCAATGTTACATGATGGGGAATTTGGTACAGCAGCACTCACACGCGGTGATTCACAGTCAATGTTACCAGACGGGGAGAATGATACAGCAGCCCTCACACACAGTGATTCACAGTCAATGTTACCTGAGGGAGAATGGTACAGCAGCACTCACACACAGTGATTCACAGTCAATGTTACCTGGTGGGGAGAATGGTACAGCAGCACTCACACAGTTATTCACAGTCAATGTTACCTGATGGGGAGAATGGTACAGCAGCCCTCACACACAGTGATTCACAGTCAATGTTACCTGATGGGGAGTTTGGTACAGCAGCACTCACACGCGGTGAGTCACAGTCAATGTTACCAGACGGGGAGAATGATACAGCAGCCCTCACACACAGTGATTCACAGTCAATGTTACCTGATGGGGAGTTTGGTACAGCAGCCCTCACACACAGTGATTCACAGTCAATGTTACCTGATTGGGAGTTTGGTACAGCAGCACTCACACACAGTGATTCACAGTCAATGTTACCTGAGGGAGAGAATGGTACAGCAGCACTCACACACAGTGATTCACAGTCAATGTTACCTGATGGGGAGTTTGGTACAGCAGCCCTCACACACAGTGATTCACAGTCAATGTTACCTGATTGGGAGTTTGGTACAGCAGCACTCACACACAGTGATTCACAGTCAATGTTACCTGAGGGAGAGAATGGTACAGCAGCACTCACACACAGTGATTCACAGTCAATGTTACCTGGTGGGGAGAATGGTACAGCAGCACTCACACAGTTATTCACAGTCAATGTTACCTGATGGGGAGAATGGTACAGCAGCCCTCACACACAGTGATTCACAGTCAATGTTACCTGATGGGGAGTTTGGTACAGCAGCACTCACACGCGGTGATTCACAGTCAATGTTACCAGACGGGGAGAATGATACAGCAGCCCTCACACACAGTGATTCACAGTCAATGTTACCTGATTGGGAGTTTGGTACAGCAGCACTCACACACAGTGATTCACAGTCAATGTTACCTGAGGGAGAGAATGGTACAGCAGCACTCACACACAGTGATTCACAGTCAATGTTACCTGATGGGGAGAATGCTACAGCAGCACTCACACACAGTGATTCACAGTCAATGTTACCTGGTGGGGAGAATGGTACAGCAGCACTCACACACAGTGATTCACAGTCAATGTTACCTGAGGGAGAGAATGGGACAGCAGCACTCACACACAGTGATTCACAGTCAATGTTACCTGATGGGGAGAATGGTACAGCAGCACTCACACACAGTGATTCACAGTCAATGTTACCTGATGGGGAGAATGCTACAGCAGCACTCACACACAGTGATTCACAGTCAATGTTACCGGATGGGGAGAATGGTACAGCAGCCCTCACACACAGTGATTCACAGTCAATGTTACCTGATGGGGAGTTTGGTACAGCAGCACTCACACACAGTGATTCACAGTCAATGTTACCTGAGGGAGAGAATGGTACAGCAGCACTCACACACAGTGATTCACAGTCAATGTTACCTGAGGGAGAGAATGGTACAGCAGCACTCACACACAGTGATTCACAGCCAATGTTACCTGGTGGGGAGAATGGTACAGCTGCACTCACAGACAGTGATTCACAGTCAATGTTACCTGATAGGGAGATTGGTAAAGCTGCACTCACACACACTGATACACAGTCAATGTTACCTGATGGGGTGAATGGTACAGCAGCACACACACACAGTGATCCACAGTCAATGTAACCTGATGGAGAGAATGGTACAGCCGCAGTCACACACAGTGTTTCACAGTCACGTTTACCCGATGGGGTGAATGGTACTGCTGCACTCACACGCAGTGATTCACAGTCAATGTTACCTGACGGGGAGAATGGTACAGCAGCACTCACACACAGTGATTCACAGTCAATGTTACCTGTCGGGGAGAATGGTACAGCAGCACTCACACACTGTGATTCATAGTCAATGTTACCAGATGGGGAGAATGGTACAGCAGCACTCACACACAGTGATTCACAGTCAATGTTACCTGAGGGAGAGAATGGTACAGCAGCACTCACACAGAGTGATTCACAGTCAATGTTACCTGATGGGGAGAATGGTACAGCAGCACTGACACACAGTTATTCACAGTCAATGTTACCTGATGGGGAGCATGGAACAGCAGCACTCACACACAGTGATTCACAGTCAATGAAACCTGTTGGGGAGATTGGTACAGCAGCACTCACACGCAGTGATTCACAGTCAATGTTACCTGATGGGGAGTTTGGTACAGCAGCACTCACACACAGTGATTCACAGTCGATGTTACCTGATGGGGAGTTTGGTACAGCAGCACTCACACACAGTGATTCACAGTCAATGTTACCGGACGGGGAGAATGGTACAGCAGCACTCACACACAGTGATTCACAGTCAATGTTACCTGATGGGGTGAATGGTACAGCAGCACTCACACACAGTGATTCACAGTCAATGTCACCAGATGTGGAGAATGGTACATCAGCACTCACACACAGTGATTCACAGTCAATGTTACCTGACGGGGAGAATGGTACAGCAGCACTCACACACAGTGATTCACAATCAATGTTACCTGATGGGGAGAATGGTACAGCTGCACTCACAGACAGTGATTCACAGTCAATGTTAGCTGATAAGTAGATTGGTAAAGCAGCACTCACCCACAGTGATTCACTGTCAATGTTAATTGATGGTGTGAATGTTACAGCATCACTCACACAGAGTGATTCACAGTCAATGTTACCAGATGGGGTGAAAGGTACAGCAGCACTGACACACAGTGATTCACAGTCAATGTTACCTGAGGGAGAGAATGGTACAGCAGCCCTCACACACAGTGATTCACAGTCAATGTTACCTGATGGGGAGTTTGGTACAGCAGCACTCACACACAGTGATTCACAGTCAATGTTACCTGAGGGAGAGAATGGTACAGCAGCACTCACACACAGTGATTCACAGTCAATGTTACCTGAGGGAGAGAATGGTACAGCAGCACTCACACACAGTGATTCACAGCCAATGTTACCTGATGCGGAGAATGGTACAGCTGCACTCACAGACAGTGATTCACAGTCAATGTTACCTGATAGGGAGATTGGTAAAGCTGCACTCACACACACTGATACACAGTCAATGTTACCTGATGGGGTGAATGGTACAGCAGCACACACACACAGTGATCCACAGTCAATGTAACCTGATGGAGAGAATGGTACAGCCGCAGTCACACACAGTGTTTCACAGTCACGTTTACCCGATGGGGTGAATGGTACTGCTGCACTCACACGCAGTGATTCACAGTCAATGTTACCTGACGGGGAGAATGGTACAGCAGCACTCACACACAGTGATTCACAGTCAATGTTACCTGTCGGGGAGAATGGTACAGCAGCACTCACACACTGTGATTCATAGTCAATGTTACCAGATGGGGAGAATGGTACAGCAGCACTCACACACAGTGATTCACAGTCAATGTTACCTGAGGGAGAGAATGGTACAGCAGCACTCACACAGAGTGATTCACAGTCAATGTTACCTGATGGGGAGAATGGTACAGCAGCACTGACACACAGTTATTCACAGTCAATGTTACCTGATGGGGAGCATGGAACAGCAGCACTCACACACAGTGATTCACAGTCAATGAAACCTGTTGGGGAGATTGGTACAGCAGCACTCACACGCAGTGATTCACAGTCAATGTTACCTGATGGGGAGTTTGGTACAGCAGCACTCACACACAGTGATTCACAGTCGATGTTACCTGATGGGGAGTTTGGTACAGCAGCACTCACACACAGTGATTCACAGTCAATGTTACCGGACGGGGAGAATGGTACAGCAGCACTCACACACAGTGATTCACAGTCAATGTTACCTGATGGGGTGAATGGTACAGCAGCACTCACACACAGTGATTCACAGTCAATGTCACCAGATGTGGAGAATGGTACATCAGCACTCACACACAGTGATTCACAGTCAATGTTACCTGACAGGGAGAATGGTACAGCAGCACTCACACACAGTGATTCACAATCAATGTTACCTGATGGGGAGAATCGTACAGCTGCACTCACAGACAGTGATTCACAGTCAATGTTAGCTGATAAGTAGATTGGTAAAGCAGCACTCACCCACAGTGATTCACTGTCAATGTTAATTGATGGTGTGAATGTTACAGCATCACTCACACAGAGTGATTCACAGTCAATGTTACCAGATGGGGTGAAAGGTACAGCAGCACTGACACACAGTGATTCACAGTCAATGTTACCTGAGGGAGAGAATGGTACAGCAGCACTCACACACAGTGATTCACAGTCAATGTTACCTGACGGGGTGAATGGTACAGCAGCACTCACACACAGTGATTTACAGTCAATGTTACCTGAGGGAGAGAATGGTACAGCAGCACTCACACACAGTGATTCACAGTCAATGTTACCTGACGGGGTGAAAGGTACAGCAGCACTCACACACAGTGATTCACAGTCAATGTTACCTGAGGGAGGGAATGGTACAGCAGCACTCACACACAGTGATTCACAGTCAATGTTACCTGATGTGGAGAATGGTACAGCAGCACTCACACACAGTGATTCACAGTCAATGATACCTGTGGGAGAATGGTACAGCAGCACTCACACACAGTGATTCACAGTCAATGTTATCTGAGGGAGAAAATGGGACAGCAGCACTCACACAGAGTGATTCACAGTCAATGTTACCTGATGGGGAGAATGGTACAGCAGCACTGACACACAGTTATTCACAGTCAATGTTACCTGATGGGGAGCATGGAACAGCAGCACTCACACACAGTGATTCACAGTCAATGATACCTGTTGGGGAGATAGGTACAGCAGCACTCACACGCAGTGATTCACAGTCAATGTTACCTGATAGGGAGTTTGGTACAGCAGCACTCACACACAGTGATTCACAGTCGATGTTACCTGATGGGGAGTTTGGTACAGCAGCACTCACACACAGTGATTCACAGTCAATGTTACCGGACGTGGAGAATGGTACAGCAGCACTCACACACAGTGATTCATAGTCAATGTTACCAGATGGGGAGAATGGTACAGCAGCACTCACACACAGTGATTCACAGTCAATGTTACTTGAGGGAGAGAATGGTACAGCCCACTCACACACAGTGATGCACAGTCAATGTTACCTGAGGGAGAGAATGGAACAGCAGCACTCACACACAGTGATTCTCTGTCAATGTTACCTGACGGGGAGAATGGTACAGCAGCACTCACACACAGTGATTCACAGTCAATGTCACCAGATGCGGAGAATGGTACAGCAGCACTCACACACAGTGATTCACAGTCAATGTTACCTGATGGGGTGAATGGTACAGCAGCACTCACACACAGTGATTCACAGTCAATGTTACCTGATGGGGAGAATGGTACAGCAGCCCTCACACACAGTGATTCACAGTCAATGTCACCAGATGGGGAGAATGGTACAGCAGCACTCACACACAGTGATTCACAGTCAATGTTACCTGATGGGGTGAATGGTACAGCAGCACTCACACACAGTGATTCACAGTGAATGTTACCTGAGGGAGAGAATGGTACATCAGCACTCACACACAGTGATTCACAGTCAATGTTAACTGACGGGGAGAATGGTACAGCAGCACTCACACACAGTGATTCACAATCAATGTTACCTGATGGGGAGAATGGTACAGCTGCATTCACACACAGTGATTCACAGTCAATGTTAGCTGATAAGTACATTGGTAAAGCAGCACTCACCCACAGTGATTCACTGTCAATGTTACTTGATGGTGTGAATGTTATAGCAGCACTCACACAGAGTGATTCACAGTCAATGTTACCAGATGGGGTGAAAGGTACAGCAGCACTGACACACAGTGATTCACAGTCAATGTTACCTGAGGGAGAGAATGGTACAGCAGCACTCACACACAGTGATTCACAGTCAATGTTACCTGACGGGGTGAATGGTACAGCAGCACTCACACACAGTGATTCACAGTCAATGTTACCTGAGGGAGAGAATGGTACAGCAGCACTCACACACAGTGATTCACAGTCAATGTTACCTGATGGGGAGAATGCTACAGCAGCACTCACACACAGTGATTCACAGTCAATGTTACCTGGTGGGGAGAATGGTACAGCCGCACTCACACACAGTGATTCACAGTCAATGTTACCTGGTGGGGAGAATGGAACAGCAGCACTGACACACAGTGATTCACAGTCAATGTTACCTGGTGGGGAGAATGGAACAGCAGCACTCACACACAGTGATTCACAGTCAATGTTACCTGATGGGGAGAATGGTACAGCAGCACTCACACACAGTGATTCACAGTCAATGTTACCTGGTGGGGAGAATGGAACAGCAGCACTGACACACAGTGATTCACAGTCAATGTTACCTGATGGGGAGAATGGTACAGCAGCCCTCACACACAGTGATTCACAGTCAATGTTACCTGATGCGGAGTTTGGTACAGCAGCACTCACACACAGTGATTCACAGTCAATGTTACCTGATGGGGAGTTTGGTACAGCAGCACTCACACACAGTGATTCACAGTCAATGTTACCTGAGGGAGAGAATGGTACAGCAGCACTCACACACAGTGATTCACAGTCAATGTCACCAGATGGGGAGAATGGTACAGCAGCACTCACACACAGTGATTCACAGCCAATGTTACCTGATGCGGAGAATGGTACAGCTGCACTCACAGACAGTGATTCACAGTCAATGTTACCTGATGGGTTGAATGGTACAGCAGCACTCACACACAGTGATTCACAGTCAATGTCACCAGATGTGGAGAATGGTACATTAGCACTCACACACAGTGATTCACAGTCAATGTTACCTGACGGGGAGAATGGTACAGCAGCACTCACACACAGTAATTCACAATCAATGTTACCTGATGGGGAGAATGGTACAGCTGCACTCACAGACAGTGATTCACAGTCAATGTTAGCTGATAAGTAGATTGGTAAAGCAGCACTCACCCACAGTGATTCACTGTCAATGTTAACTGATGGTGTGAATGTTACAGCAGCACTCACACAGAGTGATTCACAGTCAATGTTACCTGATGGGGTGAATGGTACAGCAGCACTGACACACAGTGATTCACAGTCAATGTTACCTGAGGGAGAGAATGGTACAGCAGCACTCACACACAGTGATTCACAGTCAATGTTACCTGACGGGGTGAATGGTACAGCAGCACTCACACACAGTGATTCACAGTCAATGTTACCTGAGGGAGAGAATGGTACAGCAGCACTCACACACAGTGATTCACAGTCAATGTTACCTGACGGGGTGAAAGGTACAGCAGCACTCACACACAGTGATTCACAGTCAATGTTACCTGAGGGCGGGAATGGTACAGCAGCACTCACACACAGTGATTCACAGTCAATGTTACCTGATGGGGAGAATGCTATAGCAGCACTCACACACAGTGATTCACAGTCAATGTTACCTGGTGGGGAGAATGGTACAGCAGCACTCACACACAGTGATTCACAGTCAATGTTACCTGAGGGAGAGAATGGTACAGCAGCACTCACACACAGTGATTCACAGTCAATGTTACCTGGTGGGGAGAATGGTACAGCAGCACTCACACACAGTGATTGACAGTCAATGTTACCTGATGGGGAGAATGGTACAGCAGCCCTCACACACAGTGATTCACAGTCAATGTTACCTGATGGGGAATTTGGTACAGCAGCACTCACACGCGGTGATTCACAGTCAATGTTACCAGACGGGGAGAATGATACAGCAGCCCTCACACACAGTGATTCACAGTCAATGTTACCTGAGGGAGAATGGTACAGCAGCCCTCACACACAGTGATTCACAGTCAATGTTACCTGATGGGGAGAATGGTACAGCAGCCCTCACACACAGTGATTCACAGTCAATGTTACCTGGTGGGGAGAATGGTACAGCAGCCCTCACACACAGTGATTCACAGTCAATGTTACCTGAGGGAGAATGGTACAGCAGCACTCACACACAGTTATTCACAGTCAATGTTACCTGATGGGGAGAATGGTACAGCAGCCCTCACACACAGTGATTCACAGTCAATGTTACCTGATGGGGAGTTTGGTACAGCAGCACTCACACGCGGTGATTCACAGTCAATGTTACCAGACGGGGAGAATGATACAGCAGCCCTCACACACAGTGATTCACAGTCAATGTTACCTGATTGGGAGAATGGTACAGCAGCACTCACACACAGTGATTCACAGTCAATGTTACCTGGTGGGGAGAATGGAACAGCAGCACTGACACACAGTGATTCACAGTCAATGTTACCTGATGGGGAGAATGGTACAGCAGCCCTCACACACAGTGATTCACAGTCAATGTTACCTGATGCGGAGTTTGGTACAGCAGCACTCACACACAGTGATTCACAGTCAATGTTACCTGATGGGGAGTTTGGTACAGCAGCACTCACACACAGTGATTCACAGTCAATGTTACCTGAGGGAGAGAATGGTACAGCAGCACTCACACACAGTGATTCACAGTCAATGTCACCAGATGGGGAGAATGGTACAGCAGCACTCACACACAGTGATTCACAGCCAATGTTACCTGATGCGGAGAATGGTACAGCTGCACTCACAGACAGTGATTCACAGTCAATGTTACCTGATGGGTTGAATGGTACAGCAGCACTCACACACAGTGATTCACAGTCAATGTCACCAGATGTGGAGAATGGTACATTAGCACTCACACACAGTGATTCACAGTCAATGTTACCTGACGGGGAGAATGGTACAGCAGCACTCACACACAGTAATTCACAATCAATGTTACCTGATGGGGAGAATGGTACAGCTGCACTCACAGACAGTGATTCACAGTCAATGTTAGCTGATAAGTAGATTGGTAAAGCAGCACTCACCCACAGTGATTCACTGTCAATGTTAACTGATGGTGTGAATGTTACAGCAGCACTCACACAGAGTGATTCACAGTCAATGTTACCTGATGGGGTGAATGGTACAGCAGCACTGACACACAGTGATTCACAGTCAATGTTACCTGAGGGAGAGAATGGTACAGCAGCACTCACACACAGTGATTCACAGTCAATGTTACCTGACGGGGTGAATGGTACAGCAGCACTCACACACAGTGATTCACAGTCAATGTTACCTGAGGGAGAGAATGGTACAGCAGCACTCACACACAGTGATTCACAGTCAATGTTACCTGACGGGGTGAAAGGTACAGCAGCACTCACACACAGTGATTCACAGTCAATGTTACCTGAGGGCGGGAATGGTACAGCAGCACTCACACACAGTGATTCACAGTCAATGTTACCTGATGGGGAGAATGCTATAGCAGCACTCACACACAGTGATTCACAGTCAATGTTACCTGGTGGGGAGAATGGTACAGCAGCACTCACACACAGTGATTCACAGTCAATGTTACCTGAGGGAGAGAATGGTACAGCAGCACTCACACACAGTGATTCACAGTCAATGTTACCTGGTGGGGAGAATGGTACAGCAGCACTCACACACAGTGATTGACAGTCAATGTTACCTGATGGGGAGAATGGTACAGCAGCCCTCACACACAGTGATTCACAGTCAATGTTACCTGATGGGGAATTTGGTACAGCAGCACTCACACGCGGTGATTCACAGTCAATGTTACCAGACGGGGAGAATGATACAGCAGCCCTCACACACAGTGATTCACAGTCAATGTTACCTGAGGGAGAATGGTACAGCAGCCCTCACACACAGTGATTCACAGTCAATGTTACCTGATGGGGAGAATGGTACAGCAGCCCTCACACACAGTGATTCACAGTCAATGTTACCTGGTGGGGAGAATGGTACAGCAGCCCTCACACACAGTGATTCACAGTCAATGTTACCTGAGGGAGAATGGTACAGCAGCACTCACACACAGTTATTCACAGTCAATGTTACCTGATGGGGAGAATGGTACAGCAGCCCTCACACACAGTGATTCACAGTCAATGTTACCTGATGGGGAGTTTGGTACAGCAGCACTCACACGCGGTGATTCACAGTCAATGTTACCAGACGGGGAGAATGATACAGCAGCCCTCACACACAGTGATTCACAGTCAATGTTACCTGATTGGGAGTTTGGTACAGCAGCACTCACACACAGTGATTCACAGTCAATGTTACCTGAGGGAGAGAATGGTACAGCAGCACTCACACACAGTGATTCACAGTCAATGTTACCTGATGGGGAGAATGCTACAGCAGCACTCACACACAGTGATTCACAGTCAATGTTACCTGGTGGGGAGAATGGTACAGCAGCACTCACACACAGTGATTCACAGTCAATGTTACCTGAGGGAGAGAATGGTACAGCAGCACTCACACACAGTGATTCACAGTCAATGTTACCTGATGGGGAGAATGGTACAGCAGCACTCACACACAGTGATTCACAGTCAATGTTACCTGATGGGGAGAATGCTACAGCAGCACTCACACACAGTGATTCACAGTCAATGTTACCTGGTGGGGAGAATGGTACAGCAGCACTGACACACAGTGATTCACAGTCAATGTTACCGGATGGGGAGAATGGTACAGCAGCCCTCACACACAGTGATTCACAGTCAATGTTACCTGATGGGGAGTTTGGTACAGCAGCACTCACACACAGTGATTCACAGTCAATGTTACCTGATGGGGAGTTTGGTACAGCAGCACTCACACACAGTGATTCACAGTCAATGTTACCTGAGGGAGAGAATGGTACAGCAGCACTCACACACAGTGATTCACAGTCAATGTTACCTGAGGGAGAGAATGGTACAGCAGCACTCACACACAGTGATTCACAGCCAATGTTACCTGATGCGGAGAATGGTACAGCTGCACTCACAGACAGTGATTCACAGTCAATGTTACCTGATAGGGAGATTGGTAAAGCTGCACTCACACACACTGATACACAGTCAATGTTACCTGATGGGGTGAATGGTACAGCAGCACACACACACAGTGATCCACAGTCAATGTAACCTGATGGAGAGAATGGTACAGCCGCAGTCACACACAGTGTTTCACAGTCACGTTTACCCGATGGGGTGAATGGTACTGCTGCACTCACACGCAGTGATTCTCAGTCAATGTTACCTGACGGGGAGAATGGTACAGCAGCACTCACACACAGTGATTCACAGTCAATGTTACCTGTCGGGGAGAATGGTACAGCAGCACTCACACACTGTGATTCATAGTCAATGTTACCAGATGGGGAGAATGGTACAGCAGCACTCACACACAGTGATTCACAGTCAATGTTACCTGAGGGAGAGAATGGTACAGCAGCACTCACACGCAGTGATTCACAGTCAATGTTACCTGATGGGGAGAATGGTACAGCAGCACTGACACACAGTTATTCACAGTCAATGTTACCTGATGGGGAGCATGGAACAGCAGCACTCACACACAGTGATTCACAGTCAATGAAACCTGTTGGGGAGATTGGTACAGCAGCACTCACACGCAGTGATTCACAGTCAATGTTACCTGATGGGGAGTTTGGTACAGCAGCACTCACACACAGTGATTCACAGTCGATGTTACCTGATGGGGAGTTTGGTACAGCAGCACTCACACACAGTGATTCACAGTCAATGTTACCGGACGGGGAGAATGGTACAGCAGCACTCACACACAGTGATTCACAGTCAATGTTACCTGATGGGGTGAATGGTACAGCAGCACTCACACACAGTGATTCACAGTCAATGTCACCAGATGTGGAGAATGGTACATCAGCACTCACACACAGTGATTCACAGTCAATGTTACCTGACGGGGAGAATGGTACAGCAGCACTCACACACAGTGATTCACAATCAATGTTACCTGATGGGGAGAATGGTACAGCTGCACTCACAGACAGTGATTCACAGTCAATGTTAGCTGATAAGTAGATTGGTAAAGCAGCACTCACCCACAGTGATTCACTGTCAATGTTAATTGATGGTGTGAATGTTACAGCATCACTCACACAGAGTGATTCACAGTCAATGTTACCAGATGGGGTGAAAGGTACAGCAGCACTGACACACAGTGATTCACAGTCAATGTTACCTGAGGGAGAGAATGGTACAGCAGCACTCACACACAGTGATTCACAGTCAATGTTACCTGACGGGGTGAATGGTACAGCAGCACTCACACACAGTGATTTACAGTCAATGTTACCTGAGGGAGAGAATGGTACAGCAGCACTCACACACAGTGATTCACAGTCAATGTTACCTGACGGGGTGAAAGGTACAGCAGCACTCACACACAGTGATTCACAGTCAATGTTACCTGATGGGGAGAATGGTACAGCAGCCCTCACACACAGTGATTCACAGTCAATGTTACCTGATGCGGAGTTTGGTACAGCAGCACTCACACACAGTGATTCACAGTCAATGTTACCTGGTGGCGAGAATGGTACAGCAGCACTCACACACAGTGATTCACAGTCAATGTTATCTGAGGGAGAAAATGGGACAGCAGCACTCACACAGAGTGATTCACAGTCAATGTTACCTGATGGGGAGAATGGTACAGCAGCACTGACACACAGTTATTCACAGTCAATGTTACCTGATGGGGAGCATGGAACAGCAGCACTCACACACAGTGATTCACAGTCAATGATACCTGTTGGGGAGATAGGTACAGCAGCACTCACACGCAGTGATTCACAGTCAATGTTACCTGATAGGGAGTTTGGTACAGCAGCACTCACACACAGTGATTCACAGTCGATGTTACCTGATGGGGAGTTTGGTACAGCAGCACTCACACACAGTGATTCACAGTCAATGTTACCGGACGTGGAGAATGGTACAGCAGCACTCACACACAGTGATTCATAGTCAATGTTACCAGATGGGGAGAATGGTACAGCAGCACTCACACACAGTGATTCACAGTCAATGTTACTTGAGGGAGAGAATGGTACAGCCCACTCACACACAGTGATGCACAGTCAATGTTACCTGAGGGAGAGAATGGAACAGCAGCACTCACACACAGTGATTCTCTGTCAATGTTACCTGACGGGGAGAATGGTACAGCAGCACTCACACACAGTGATTCACAGTCAATGTCACCAGATGGGGAGAATGGTACAGCAGCACTCACACACAGTGATTCACAGTCAATGTTACCTGATGGGGTGAATGGTACAGCAGCACTCACACACAGTGATTCACAGTCAATGTCACCAGATGTGGAGAATGGGACATCAGCACTCACACACAGTGATTCACAGTCAATGTTAACTGACGGGGAGAATGGTACAGCAGCACTCACACACAGTGATTCACAATCAATGTTACCTGATGGGGAGAATGGTACAGCTGCATTCACACACAGTGATTCACAGTGAATGTTAGCTGATAAGTAGATTGGTAAAGCAGCACTCACCCACAGTGATTCACTGTCAATGTTACTTGATGGTGTGAATGTTATAGCAGCACTCACACACAGTGATTCACAGTCAATGTTACCTGAGGGAGAGAATGGTACAGCAGCACTCACACACAGTGATTCACAGTCAATGTTACCTGATGGGGAGAATGCTACAGCAGCACTCACACACAGTGATTCACAGTCAATGTTACCTGGTGGGGAGAATGGTACAGCAGCACTCACACACAGTGATTCACAGTCAATGTTACCTGAGGGAGAGAAGGGTACAGCAGCACTCACACACAGTGATTGACAGTCAATGTTACCTGGTGGGGTGAATGGTACAGCAGCACTCACACACAGAGATTCACAGTCAATGTTACCTGATGGGGAGAATGGTACAGCATCCCTCACACACAGTGATTCACAGTCAATGTTACCTGATGGGGAGTTTGGTACAGCAGCACTCACACACAGTGATTCACAGTCAATGTTACCAGACGGGGAGAACGGTACAGCAGCCCTCACACACAGTGAATCACAGTCAATGTTACCTGGTGGGGAGAATGGTACAGCAGCACTCACACACAGTGATTCACAGTCAATGTTACCTGATTGGGAGTTTGGTACAGCAGCACTCACACACAGTGATTCACAGTCAATGTTACCAGACAGGGAGAATGGTACAGCAGCAGTCACACACAGTGATTCACAGTCAATGTTACCTGACGGGGAGAATGGTACAGCAGCACTCACACACAGTGATTCACAGTCAATGTTACCTGACGGGGAGAATGGTACAGCAGCACTCACACACAGTGATTCACAGTCAATGTCACCAGATGGGGAGAATGGTACAGCAGCACTCACACACTGTGATTCACAGTCAATGTTACCTGATGGGGTGAATGGTACAGCAGCACTCACACACAGTGATTCACAGTCAATGTCACCAGATGTGGAGAATGGTACAGCTGCACTCACAGACAGTGATTCACAGTCAATGTTAGCTGATAAGTAGATTGGTAAAGCAGCACTCACCCACAGTGATTCACTGTCAATGTTAACTGATGGTGTGAATGTTACAGCAGCACTCACACATAGTGATTCACAGCCAATGTTACCAGACGGGGAGAATGGTACAGCAGCCCTCACACACAGTGATTCACAGTCAATGTTACCTGGTGGGGAGAATGGTACAGCAGCACTCACACACAGTGATTCACAGTCAATGTTACCTGATTGGGAGTTTGGTACAGCAGCACTCACACACAGTGATTCACAGTCAATGTTACCTGAGGGAGAGAATGGTACAGCAGCACTCACACACAGTGATTCACAGTCAATGTTACCTGAGGGAGAGAATGGTACAGCAGCACTCACACACAGTAATTCACAGCCAATGTTACCTGATGCGGAGAATTGTACAGCTGCACTCACAGACAGTGATTCACAGTCAATGTTACCTGATAGGGAGATTGGTAAAGCTGCACTCAGACACAGTGATTCACAGTCAATGTTACCTGATGGAGAGAATGGTACAGCCGCAGTCACACACAGTGTTTCACAGTCAAGTTTACCCGATGGGGTGAATGGTACAGCAGCACTCACGCGCAGTGATTCACAGTCAATGTTACCTGACGGGGAGAATGGTACAGCAGCACTCACACACAGTGATTCACAGTCAATGTTACCTGTTGGGGAGAATGGTACAGCAGCACTCACACACTGTGATTCATAGTCAATGTTACCAGATGGGGAGAATGGTACAGCAGCACTCACACACAGTGATTCACAGTCAATGTTACCTGAGGGAGAGAATGGTACAGCAGCACTCACACAGAGTGATTCACAGTCAATGTTACCTGATGGGGAGAATGGTACAGCAGCACTGACACACAGTTATTCACAGTCAATGTTACCTGATGGGGAGCATGGAACAGCAGCACTCACACACAGTGATTCACAGTCAATGATACCTGTTGGGGAGATAGGTACAGCAGCACTCACACGCAGTGATTCACAGTCAATGTTACCTGATGGGGAGTTTGGTACAGCAGCACTCACACACAGTGATTCACAGTCGATGTTACCTGATGGGGAGTTTGGTACAGCAGCACTCACACACAGTGATTCACAGTCAATGTTACCGGACGGGGAGAATGGTACAGCAGCACTCACACACAGTGATTCATAGTCAATGTTACCAGATGGGGAGAATGGTACAGCAGCACTCACACACAGTGATTCACAGTCAATGTTACTTGAGGGAGAGAATGGTACAGCCCACTCACACACAGTGATGCACAGTCAATGTTACCTGAGGGAGAGAATGGAACAGCAGCACTCACACACAGTGATTCTCTGTCAATGTTACCTGATGGGGTGAATGTTACAGCAGCACTCACACAGAGTGATTCACAGTCAATGTTACCTGATGGGGAGAATGGTACAGCAGCACTGACACACAGTTATTCACAGTCAATGTTACCTGATGGGGTGAATGTTACAGCAGCACTCACACACAGTGATTCACAGTCAATGATACCTGTTGGGGAGATAGGTACAGCAGCACTCACACGCAGTGATTCACAGTCAATGTTACCTGAGTGAGGATGTTACAACAGCACTCACACACAGTGATTCACAGTCACTGTTACCTGATGGGGAGTTTGGTACAGCAGCACTCACACACAGTGATTCACAGTCGATGTTACCTGATGGGGAGGTTGGTACAGCAGCACTCACACACAGTGATTCACAGTCAATGTTACCGGACGGGGAGAATGGTACAGCAGCACTCACACACAGTGATTCATAGTCAATGTTACCAGATGGGGAGAATGGTACAGCAGCACTCACACACAGTGATTCACAGTCAATGTTACTTGAGGGAGAGAATGGTACAGCCGCACTCACACACAGTGATTCACAGTCAATGTTACCTGAGGGAGAGAATGGTACAGCAGCACTCACACACAGTGATTCACAGCCAATGTTACCTGATGCGGAGAACGGTACAGCTGCACTCACAGACAGTGATTCACAGTCAATGTTACCTGATAGGGAGATTGGTAAAGCTGCACTCACACACAGTGATTCACAGTCAATGTTACCTGATGGGGTGAATGGTACAGCAGCACTCACACACAGTGATCCACAGTCAATGTATCCTGATGGAGAGAATGGTACAGCCGCAGTCACACACAGTGATTCACAGTTAAGGTTACCCGATGGGGTGAATGGTACAGCAGCACTCACACACAGTGATTCACAGTCAATGTTACCTGACGGGGAGAATGGTACAGCAGCACTCTCACACAGTGATTCACAGTCAATGATACCTGTTGGGGAGATAGGTACAGCAGCACTCACACGCAGTGATTCACAGTCAATGTTACCTGATGGGGAGTTTTTTACAGCAGCACTCACACACAGTGATTCACAGTCGATGTTACCTGATGGGGAGTTTGGTACAGCAGCACTCACACACAGTGATTCACAGTCAATGTTACCGGACGGGGAGAATGGTACAGCAGCACTCATACACAGTGATTCAGAGTCAATGTTACCAGATGGGGAGAATGGTACAGCAGCACTCACACACAGTGATTCACAGTCAATGTTACTTGAGGGTGAGAATGGTACAGCCCACTCACACACAGTGATGCACAGTCAATGTTACCTGAGGGGGAGAGAATGGAACTGCAGCACTCACACACAGTGATTCTCTGTCAATTTTACCTGATGGGGAGAATGGTACAGCAGCACTGACACACAGTTATTCACAGTCAATGTTACCTGATGGGGAGCATGGAACAGCAGCACTCACACACAGTGATTCACAGTCAATGATACCTGTAGGGGAGATAGGTACAGCAGCACTCACACGCAGTGATTCACATTCGATGTTACCTGATGGGGAGGTTGGTACAGCAGCACTCACACACAGTGATTCACAGTCAATGTTACCTGAGGTAGAGAATGGTACAGCAGCACTCACACACAGTGATTCACAGTCAATGTTACCTGGTGGGGAGAATAGCACAGCAGCACTCATACACAGTGATTCACAGTCAATGTTACCTGAGGGAGAATGGGATAGCAGCATTCACACTCAGTGATTCACAGTCAATGTTACCTGACGGGGAGAATGTACAGCAGCACTCACACACTGTGATTCATAGTCAATGTTACCAGATGGGGTGAATGTTACAGCAGCACTCACACACAGTGATTCACAGTCAATGTTACCTGATGGGGTGAATGGTCCAGCGGCACTCACACACAGTGATTCACAGTCAATGTTACCTGATGGAGAGAATGGTACAGCCGCAGTCACACACAGTGATTCACAGTCAATGTTACCTAGGAGAGAATGGTACAGCAGCACTTACACACAGTGATTCACAGTCATTGTTACCTGAGGGAGAATGGTATAATAGCACTCACACAGAGTGATTCACAGTCAATGTTACCTGATGGGTAGAATGGTACAGCAGCACTCACACACAGTTATTCACAGTCAATGTTACCTGATGGGGAGCATGGAACAGCAGCACTCACACACAGTGATTCACAGTCAATGTTACCTGAGGGAGAGAATGGTACAGCAGCACTCACACACAGTGATTCACAGTCAATGTTACCTGGTGGGGAGAATGGTACAGCAGCACTCACACACAGTGATTCACAGTCAATGTTACCTGATGGGGAGAATGGTACAGCAGCACTCACCCACAGTGATTCACAGTCAATGTTACCTGAGGGAGAGAATGGTACAGCCGCACTCACACACAGTGATTCACAGTCAATGTTACCTGAGTGAGGATGGTACAACAGCACTCACACACAGTGATTCACAGTCAATGTTACCTGATGGGGAGAATGGTACAGCAGCACTCACACGCAGTGATTCACAGTCAATGTTACCGGACGGGGAGAATGGTACAGCAGCACTCACACACAGTGATTCATAGTCAATGTTACCAGATGGGGAGAATGGTACAGCAGCACTCACCCACAGTGATTCACAGTCAATGTTACCTGAGGGAGAGAATGGTACAGCCGCACTCACACACAGTGATTCACAGTCAATGTTACCTGATGGGGAGAATGGTACAGCAGCCCTCAAACACAGTGATTCACAGTCAATGTTACCTGATGGGGAGTTTGGTACAGCAGCACTCACACACAGTGATTCACAGTCAATGTTACCTGACGGGGAGTTTGGTACAGCAGCACTCACACACAGTGATTCACAGTCAATGTTACCTGAGGGAGAGAATGGTACAGCAGCACTCACACACAGTGATTCACAGTCAATGTTACCTCAGCGAGAGAATGGTACAGCAGCACTCACACACAGTGATTCACAGCCAATGTTACCTGATGCGGAGAATGGTACAGCTGCACTCACAGACAGTGATTCACAGTCAATGTTACCAGATAGGGAGATTGGTAAAGCTGCACTCACACACAGTGATTCACAGTCAATGTTACCTGATGGGGTGAATGGTACAGCAGCACTCACACACAGTGATCCACAGTCAATGTAACCTGATGTAGAGAATGGTACAGCCGCAGTCACACACAGTGTTTCACAGTCAAGTTTAACCGATGGGGTGAATGGTACAGCAGCACTCACACACAGTGATTCACAGTCAATATTACCTGACGGGGAGAATGGTACAGCAGCACTCACACACAGTGATTCACAGTCAATGTTACCTGTCGGGGGGAATGGTACAGCAGCACTCACACACTGTGATTCATAGTCAATGTTACCAGATGGGGAGAATGGTACAGCAGCACTCACACACAGTGATTCAAAGTCAATGTTACCTGAGGGAGAGAATGGTACAGCAGCACTCACACAGAGTGATTCACAGTCAATGTTACCTGATGGGGAGAATGGTACAGCAGCACTGACACACAGTTATTCACAGTCATTGTTACCTGATGGGGAGCATGGAACAGCAGCACTCACACACAGTGATTCACAGTCAATGATACCTGTTGGGGAGATAGGTACAGCAGCACTCACACGAAGTGATTCACAGTCAATGTTACCTGATGGGGAGTTTGGTACAGCAGCACTCACACACAGTGATTCACAGTCGATGTTACCTGATGGGGAGTTTGGTACAGCAGCACTCACACACAGTGTTTCACAGTCAATGTTACCGGACGGGGAGAATGGTACAGCAGCACTCACACAGAGTGATTCAGAGTCAATGTTACCAGATGGGGAGAATGGTACAGCAGCACTCACACACAGTGATTCACAGTCAATGTTACTTGAGGGAGAGAATGGTACAGCCGCACTCACACACAGTGATTCACAGTCAATGTTACCCGAGGGAGAGAATGGTACAGCAGCACTCACACACAGTGATTCACAGTCAATGTTACCTGACGGGGAGAATGGTACAGCAACACTCACACACACTGATTCACAATCAATGTTACCTGACGGGGAGAATGGTACAGCAGCACTCACACACAGTGATTCACAGTCAATGTCACCAGATGGGGAGAATGGTACAGCAGCACTCACACACAGTGATTCACAGTCAGTGTTACCTGATGGGGTGAATGGTACAGTAGCACTCACACACAGTGATTCACAGTCAATGTCACCAGATGTGGAGAATGGTACATCAGCACTCACACACAGTGATTCACAGTCAATGTTACCTGACGGGGAGAATGGTACAGCAGCACTCACACACAGTGTTTCACAGTCAAGGTTACCTGATGGGGAGAATGGTACAGCTGCACTCACAGACAGTGATTCACAGTCAATGTTAGCTGATAAGTAGATTGGTAAAGCAGCACTCACCCACAGTGATTCACTGTCAATGTTAATTGATGGTGTGAATGTTACAGCAGCACTAACACAGAGTGATTCGCAGTCAATGTTACCTGATGGGGTGAAAGTTACAGCAGCACTGACACTCAGTGATTTACAGTCAATGTTACCTGAGGGAGAGAATGGAACAGCAGCACTCACACACAGTGATTCACAGTCAATGTTACCTGACGGGGTGAATGGTACAGCAGCACTCACACACAGTGATTCATAGTCAATGTTACCTGAGGGAGAGAATGGTACAGCAGCACTCACACACAGTGATTCACAGTCAATGTTACCTGACGGGGTGAAAGGTACAGCAGCACTCACACACAGTGATTCACAGTCAATGTTACCTGAGGGAGAGAATGGTACAGCAGCACTCACACACAGTGATTCACAGTCAATGTTACCTGATGGGGAGAATGCTACAGCAGCATTCACACACAGTGATTCACAGTCAATGTTACCTGGTGGGGAGAATGGTACAGCAGCACTCACACACAGTGATTCACAGTCAATGTTACCTGAGGGAGAGAATGGTACAGCAGCACTCACACACAGTGATTCACAGTCAATGTTACCTGGTGGGGAGAATGGTACAGCAGCACTCACACACAGTGATTCACAGTCAATGTTACCTGATGGGGAGAATGGTACAGCAGCCCTCACACACAGTGATTCACAGTCAATGTTACCAGACGGGGAGAATGGTACAGCAGCCCTCACACACAGTGATTCACAGTCAATGTTACCTGGTGGGGTGAATGGTACAGCAGCACTCACACACAGTGATTCACAGTCAATGTTACCTGATTGGGAGTTTGGTACAGCAGCACTCACACACAGTGATTCACAGTCAAGGTTACCTGATGGGGAGAATGGTACAGCAGCATTCACACACAGTGATTCACAGCCAATGTTACCTGACGGGGAGAATGGTACAGCAGCACTCACACACAGTGATTCACAGTCAATGTTACCTGACGGGGAGAATGGTACAGCAGCACTCACACACACTGATTCACAGTCAATGTTCCCTGATTGGGAGTTTGGTACAGCAGCACTCACATGCAGTGATTCACAGTCAATGTTACCAGACAGGGAGAATGGTACAGCAGCAGTCACACACAGTGATTCACAGTCCATGTTACCTGACGGGGAGAATGGTACAGCAGCACTCACACACAGTGATTCACAGTCAATGTTACCTGACGGGGAGAATGGTACAGCAGCACTCACACACAGTGATTCACAGTCAATGTCACCAGATGGGGAGAATGGTACAGCAGCACTCACACACAGTGATTCACAGTCAATGTTACCTGATGGGGTGAATGGTACAGCAGCACTCACACACAGTGATTCACAGTCAATGTCACCAGATGTGGAGAATGGTACATCAGCACTCACACACAGTGATTCACAGTCAATGTTACCTGACGGGGAGAATGGTACAGCAGCACTCACACACAGTGATTCACAATCAATGTTACCTGATGGGGAGAATGGTACAGCTGCACTCACAGACAGTGATTCACAGTCAATGTTAGCTGATAAGTAGATTGGTAAAGCAGCACTCACCCACAGTGATTCACTGTCAATGTTAACTGATGGTGTGAATGTTACAGCAGCACTCACACAGAGTGATTCACAGTCAATGTTACCTGATGGGGTGAAAGGTACAGCAGCACTGACACACAGTGATTCACAGTCAATGTTACCTGATGGAGAGAATGGTACAGCAGCACTCACACACAGTTATTCACAGTCAATGTTACCTGACGGGGTGAATGTTACAGCAGCACTCACACATAGTGATTCACAGTCAATGTTACCTGAGGGAGAGAATGGTACAGCAGCACTCACACACAGTGATTCACAGTCAATGTTACCTGACGGGGTGAAAGGTACAGCAGCACTCACACACAGTGATTCACAGTCAATGTTACCTGAGGGAGGGAATGGTACAGCAGCACTCACACACAGTGATTCACAGTCAATGTTACCTGATGGGGAGAATGCTACAGCAGCACTCACACACAGTGATTCACAGTCAATGTTACCTGGTGGGGAGAATGGTACAGCAGCACTCACACACAGTGATTCACAGTCAATGTTACCTGAGGGAGAGAATGGTACAGCAGCACTCACACACAGTGATTCACAGTCAATGTTACCTGATGGGGAGTTTGGTACAGCAGCACTCACACGCGGTGATTCACAGTCAATGTTACCTGAGGGAGAGAATGGTACAGCAGCCCTCACACACAGTGATTCACAGTCAATGTTACCTGGTGGGGAGAATGATACAGCAGCACTCACACACAGCGATTCACAGTCAATGTTACCTGATTGGGAGTTTGGTACAGCAGCACTCACACACAGTGATTCACAGTCAATGTTACCTGAGGGAGAGAATGGTACATCAGCACTCACACACAGTGATTCACAGTCAATGTTACCTGATGGGGAGAATGCTACAGCAGCACTCACACACAGTGATTCACAGTCAATGTTACCTGGTGGGGAGAATGGTACAGCAGCACTCACACACAGTGATTCACAGTCAATGTTACCTGAGGGAGAGAATGGTACAGCAGCACTCACACACAGTGATTCACAGTCAATGTTACCTGATGGGGAGAATGCTACAGCAGCACTCACACACAGTGATTCACAGTCAATGTTACCTGATGGGGAGAATGCTACAGCAGCACTCACACACAGTGATTCACAGTCAATGTTACCTGGTGGGGAGAATGGTACAGCAGCACTGACACACAGTGATTCACAGTCAATGTTACCTGGTGGGGAGAATGGTACAGCAGCACTGACACACAGTGATTCACAGTCAATGTTACCTGATGGGGAGAATGGTACAGCAGCTCTCACACACAGTGATTCACAGTCAATGTTACCTGATGGGGAGTTTGGTACAGCAGCACTCACACACAGTGATTCACAGTCAATGTTACCTGATGGGGAGTTTGGTACAGCAGCACTCACACACAGTGATTCACAGTCAATGTTACCTGAGGGAGAGAATGGTACAGCAGCACTCACACACAGTGATTCACTGTCAATGTTACCTGAGGGAGAGAATGGTACAGCAGCACTCACACACAGTGATTCACAGCCAATGTTACCTGATGCGGAGAATGGTACAGCTGCACTCACACACAGTGATTCACAGTCAATGTTACCTGATAGGGAGATTGGTAAAGCTGCCCTCACACACAGTGATTCACAGTCAATGTTACCTGATGGGGTGAATGGTACAGCAGCACTCACACACAGTGATCCACAGTCAATGTAACCTGATGGAGAGAATGGTACAGCCGCAGTCACACACAGTGTTTCACAGTCAAGTTTACCCGATGGGGTGAATGGTACAGCAGCACTCACACGCAGTGATTCACAGTCAATGTTACCTGACGGGGAGAATGGTACAGCAGCACTCACACACAGTGATTCACAGTCAATGTTACCTGTCGGGGAGAATGGTACAGCAGCACTCACACACTGTGATTCATAGTCAATGTTACCAGATGGGGAGAATGGTACAGCAGCACTCACACACACAATGATTCACAGTCAATGCTACCTGAGGGAGAGAATGGTACAGCAGCACTCACACAGAGTGATTCACAGTCAATGTTACCTGATGGGGAGAATGGTACAGCAGCACTGACACACAGTTATTCACAGTCAATGTTACCTGATGGGGAGCATGGAACAGCAGCACTCACACATAGTGATTCACAGTCAATGATACCTGTTGGGGAGATAGGTACAGCAGCACTCACACGCAGTGATTCACAGTCAATGTTACCTGATGGGGAGTTTGGTACAGCAGCACTCACACACAGTGATTCACAGTCGATGTTACCTGATAGGGAGTTTGGTACAGCAGCACTCACACAGAGTGATTCACAGTCAATGTTACCGGACGGGGAGAATGGTACAGCAGCACTCACACACAGTGATTCATAGTCAATGTTACCAGATGGGGAGAATGGTACAGCAGCACTCACACACAGTGATTCACAGTCAATGTTACTTGAGGGAGAGAATGGTACAGCCCACTCACACACAGTGATGCACAGTCAATGTTACCTGAGGGAGAGAATGGAACTGCAGCACTCACACACAGTGATTCTCTGTCAATGTTACCTGATGGGGTGAATGTTACAGCAGCACTCACACACAGTGATTCACAGTCAATGTTACCTGATGGGGAGAATGGTACAGCAGCACTGACACACAGTTATTCACAGTCAATGTTACCTAATGGGGAGCATGGAACAGCAGCACTCACACACAGTGATTCACAGTCAATGTTACCTGATGGGGAGAATGGTACAGCAGCACTCACACGCAGTGATTCACAGTCAATGTTACCGGAGGGGGAGAATGGTACAGCAGCACTCACACACAGTGATTCATAGTCAATGTTACCAGATGGGGAGAATGGCACAGCAGCACTCACCCACAGTGATTCACAGTCAATGTTACCTGAGGGAGAGAATGTTACCGCCGCACTCACACACAGTGATTCACAGTCAATGTTACCTGAGGGAAAGAATGGTACAGCAGCACTCACACACAGTGATTCACAGCCAATGTTAGCTGATGCGGAGAATGGTACAGCTGCACTCACAGACAGTGATTCACAGTCAATGTTACCTGACGGGGAGATTGGTAAATCAGCACTCACACACAGTGATTCACTGTCAATGTTTCCTGATGGGGTGAATGTTACAGCAGCACTCACACACAGTGATTCACAGTCAATGTTACCTGATGGGGTCAATGGTACAGCAGCACTCACACACAGTGATCCACAGTCAATGTAACCTGATGGAGAGAATGGTACAGCCGCAGTCACACAAAGTGATTCACAGTCAAGGTTACCCAATGGGGAGAATGGTAGAGCAGCACTCACACACAGTGATTCACCGTCAAGGTTACCTGACGGGGAGAATGGTACAGCAGCACTCACACACAGTGATTCACAGTCAATGATACCTGACGGGGAGAATGGTACAGCAGCACTCACACACAGTGATTCACAGTCAATGTTAACTGATGGGGCGAATGGTACAGCAGCACTCACACACAGTGATTCACAGTCAAGGTTACCTGACGGGGAGAATGGTACAGCAGCACTCACACACAGTGATTCACAGTCAATGTTACCTGAGGGAGAGAATGGTACAGCAGCACTCATACAGAGTGATTCACAGTCACTGTTACCTGGGGCGGAGAATAGCACAGCAGCACTCATACACAGTGATTCACAGTCAATGTTACCTGAAGGGGAGAATGGTACAGCAGCCCTCACACACAGTGATTCACAGTCAATGTTACCTGATGGGGAGAATGCTACAGCAGCACTTATACACTGTGATTCACAGTCAATGTCACCAGGTGGGGAGAATGGTACAGCAGCACTCATACACAGTGATTCACAGTCAATGTTACCTGAGGGAGAGAATGGTACAGCAGCACTCACACAAAGTGATTCACAGTCAATGTTACCTGATGGGGAGAATGGTACAGCAGCACTCACACACAGTGATTCACAGTCAATGTCACCTTGGGGGGAGAATGGTACAGCAGCACTCATACACAGTGATTCACAGTCTATGTTACCTGAGGGAGAATGGTACAGCAGCACTCACACACAGTGATTCACAGCCAATGTTACTTGACGGGGAGAATGGTACAGCAGCACTCACACACAGTGATTCACAGTCAATGTTACCTGACAGGGAGAATGGTACAGCAGCACTCACACACAGTGATTCACACTCAATGTTACCTGATGGGGAGAAAGGTACAGCAGCACTCACACACACGGATTCACAGTCAATGTTACCTGGTGGGGAGAATCATACAGCAGCACTCACACACAGTGATTCACAGTCAATGTTACTTGAAGGAGAATGCTACAGCAGCACTCACACACAGTGATTGACAGTCAATGTTACCTGAGGGAGAATGCTACAGCAGCACTCACACACAATGATTCACAGTCAATGTTACCTGGTGGCGAGAATGGTACAGCAGCACTCACACAAAGTGATTCACAGTCAATGTTACCTGATGGGGAGAATGCTACATCAGCACTCACACACAGTGATTCACAGACAATGTTACCTGGTGGGGTGAATGGTACAGCAGCACTCACACACAGTGATTCACAGTCAATGTTACCTGAGGAAGAATGCTACAGCAGCACTCACACACAGTGATTCACAGTCAATGTTACCTGACGGGGAGAATGGTACAGCAGCACTCACACACAGTGATTCACAGTCAATGTTACCTGACGGGGAGAATGGTACAGCCGCACTGACACACAGTGATTCACAGTCAATGTTAACTGATGGGGAGAATGGTACAGCAGCACTCACACACAGTGATTCACAGTCAAGGTTACCTGACGGGGAGAATGGTACAGCAGCACTCACACACAGTGATTCACAGTCAAGGTTACCTGAGGGAGAGAATGGTACAGCAGCACTCACACAAAGTGATTCACAGTCAATGTTACCTGATGGGGAGAATGCTACATCAGCACTCACACACAGTGATTCACAGACAATGTTACCTGGTGGGGAGAATGGTACAGCAGCACTCACACACAGTGATTCACAGTCAATGTTACCTGATGGGGAGATTGGTACAGCAGCACACACACACAGTGATTCACAGACAATGTTACCTGATGGGGAGAATGCTACAGCAGCACTCACACACAGTGATTCACAGTCAATGTTACCTGGTGGGGAGAATGGTACAGCAGCACTCACACACAGTGATTCACAGTCAATGTTACCTGACGGGGTGAATGGTACAGCCGCACTCACACACAGTGATTCACCGTCAATGTTACCTGAGGGAAAGAATGGTACAGCAGCACTCACACACAGTGATTCACAGCCAATGTTAGCTGATGCGGAGAATGGTACAGCTGCACTCACAGACAGTGATTCACAGTCAATGTTACCTGATAGGGAGATTGGTAAACCAGCACTCACACACAGTGATTCACTGTCAATGTTTCCTGATGGGATGAATGTTACAGCAGCACTCACACACAGTGATTCACAGTCAATGTTACCTGATGGGGTCAATGGTACAGCAGCACTCACACACAGTGATCCACAGTCAATGTAACCAGATGGAGAGAATGGTACAGCCGCAGTCACACAAAGTGATTCACAGTCAAGGTTACCCGATGGGGAGAATGGTACAGCAGCACTCACACACAGTGATTCACAGTCAAGGTTACCTGACGGGGAGAATGGTACAGCAGCACTCACACACAGTGCTTCACAGTCAATGTTACCTGAGGGAGAGAATGGTACAGCAGCACTCACACAGAGTGATTCACAGTCAAGGTTACCTGACAGGGAGAATGGTACAGCAGCACTCACACACAGTGATTCACAGTCAATGTTACCTGAGGGAGAATGGGAAAGCAGCACTCACACACAGTGATTCACAGTCAATGTTACCTGGTGGGGAGAATGGTACAGCAGCACTCACACACAGTGATTCACAGTCAATGTTAACTGATGGGGCGAATGGTACAGCAGCACTCACACACAGTGATTCACAGTCAATGTTACCTGGGGGGGAGAATAGCACAGCCGCACTCATACACAGTGATTCACAGTCAATGTTACCTGATGGGGAGAATGCTACAGCAGCACTCATACAGAGTGATTCATAGTCAATGTTACCTGAGGGAGAGAATGGTACAGCAGCTCTCACACACAGTCATTCACAGTCAATGTTACCTGATGGGGAGAATGGTACAGCAGCACTCATACAGAGTGATTCATAGTCAATGTTACCTGATGGGGAGAATGGTACAGCAGCACTCACACACAGTGATTCACAGTCAATGATACCTGACGGGGAGAATGATACAGCAGCACTCACACACAGTGATTCACAGTCAATGATACCTGATGGGGAGAATGATACAGCAGCACTCACACACTGTGATTCACAGTCAATGATACCTGACGGGGAGAATGATACAGCAGCACTCACACACAGTGATTCACAGTCAATGTTACCTGGTGGGGAGAATGGTACAGCAGCACTCACACACAGTGATTCACAGTCAATGTTACCTGACGGGGAGAATGGTACAGCAGCACTCACACACAGTGATTCACAGACAATGTTACCTGGTGGGGAGAATGGTACAGCTGCACTCACACACAGTGATTCACAGTCAATGTTACCTGATGGGGAGAATGGTACAGCAGCACACACACACAGTGATTCACAGTCAATGTTACCTGATGGGGAGAATGCTACAGCAGCACTCACACACAGTGATTCACAGTCAATGTTACCTGGTGGGGAGAATGGTACAGCAGCACTCACACACAGTGATTCACAGTCAATGTTACCTGACGGGGAGAATGGTACAGCCGCACTCACACACAGTGATTCACAGTCAATGTTACCTGAGGGAAAGAATGGTACAGCAGCACTCACACACAGTGATTCACAGCCAATGTTAGCTGATGCGGAGAATGGTACAGCTGCACTCACAGACAGTGATTCACAGTCAATGTTACCTGATAGGGAGATTGGTAAAGCTGCACTCACACACAGTGATTCACTGTCAATGTTTCCTGATGGGGTGAATGTTACAGCAGCACTCACACACAGTGATTCACAGTCAATGTTACCTGATGGGGTCAATGGTACAGCAGCACTCACACACAGTGATTCACAGTCAAGGTTACCCGATGGGGAGAATGGTACAGCAGCACTCACACACAGTGATTCACAGTCAAGGTTACCTGACGGGGAGAATGGTACAGCAGCACTCACACACAGTACTTCACAGTCAATGTTACCTGAGGGAGAGAATGGTACAGCAGCACTCACACACAGTGATTCACAGTCAAGGTTACCTGACAGGGAGAATGGTACAGCAGCACTCACACACAGTGATTCACAGTCAATGTTACCTGAGGGAGAATGGGATAGCAGCACTCACACACAGTGATTCACAGTCAATGTTACCTGAGGGAGAGAATGGTACAGCAGCACTCACACACAGTGATTCACAGTCAATGTTACCTGATGGGGAGAATGCTACAGCACCACTCACACACAGTGATACACTGTCAATGTTACCTGGTGGGGAGAATGGTACAGCAGCACTCACACACAGTGATTCACAGTCAATGTTACCTGAGGGAGAGAATGGTACAGCAGCACTCACACACAGTGATTCACAGTCAATGTTACCTGGTGGGGAGAATGGTACAGCAGCACTCACACACAGTGATTCACAGTCAATGATACCTGACGGGGAGAATGGTACAGCAGCACTCACACACAGTGATTCACAGTCAAGGTTACCTGACGGGGAGAATGGTACAGCAGCACTCATACAGAGTGATTCACAGTCAATGTTACCTTGAGGTGAGAATAGCACAGCAGCACTCAGACACAGTGATTCACAGTCAATGTTACCTGTGGGAGAATGGGACAGCAGCACTCACACACAGTGATTCACAGTCAATGTTACCTGAAGAGGAGAATGGTACAGCAGCACTCACACACAGTGATTCACAGTCAATGTTACCTGATGGGGAGAATGCGACAGCAGCACTTATACACTGTGACTCACAGTCAATGTCACCAGGTGGGGAGAATGGTACAGCAGCACTCATACACAGTGATTCACAGTCAATGTTACCTGAGGGAGAGAATGGTACAGCAGCACTCACACAAAGTGATTCACAGTCAATGTTACCTGATGGGGAGAATGGTACAGCAGCACTCACACACAGTGATTCACAGTCAATGTCACCTTGGGGGGAGAATGGTACAGCAGCACTCATACACAGTGATTCACAGTCAATGTTACCTGATGGGTAGAATGGTACAGCAGCACTCACACACAGTGATTCACAGTCAATGTTACCTGATGGGGAGAATGGTACAGCAGCACTCAAACACAGTGATTCACAGTCAATGTTACCTGAGGGAGAGAATGGTACAGCAGCACTCACACACAGTGATTCACAGTCAATGTTACCTGGTGGGGAGAATGGTACAGCAGCACTCACACACAGTGATTCACAGTCAATGTTACCTGACGGGGAGAATGGTACAGCAGCACTCACACACAGTGATTCACAGTCAATGTTAACGTAGGGAGAATGGTACAGCAGCACTCACACACAGTGATTCACAGTCAATGTTAACTGATGGGGCGAATGGTACAGCAGCACTCACACACAGTGATTCACAGTCAAGGTTAACTGACGGGGAGAATGGTACAGCAGCACTCACACACAGTGATTCACAGTCAATGTAACCAGATGGAGAGAATGGTACAGCCGCAGTCAAACAAAGTGATTCACAGTCAAGGTTACCCGATGGGGAGAACGGTACAGCAGCACTCACACACAGTGATTCACAGTCAAGGTTACCTGACGGGGAGAATGGTACAGCAGCACTCACACACAGTGCTTCACAGTCAATGTTACCTGAGGGAGAAAATGGTACAGCAGCACTCACACAAAGTGATTCACAGTCAATGTTACCTGATGGGGAGAATGGTACAGCAGCAATCACACACAGTGATTCACAGTCAATGTCACCTTGGGGGGAGAATGGTACAGCAGCACTCATACACAGTGATTCACAGTCTCTGTTACCTGATGGGTAGAATGGTACAGCAGCACTCACACACAGTGATTCACAGTCAATGTTACCTGATGGGGAGAATGGTACAGCAGCACTCAAACACAGTGATTCACAGTCAATGTTACCTGACAGCGAGAATGGTACAGCAGCACTCACACACAGTGATTCATACTCAATGTTACCTGATGGGGAGAAAGGTACAGCAGCACTCACACACACGGATTCACAGTCAATGTTACCTGGTGGGGAGAATGCTACAGCAGCACTCACACACAGTGATTCACAGTCAATGTTACCTGAGGGAGAATGCTACAGCAGCACTCACACACAGTGATTCACAGTCAATGTTACCTGATGGGGAGAATGGTACAGCAGCACTGACACACAGTGATTCACAGTCAATGTTACCTGGTGGGGAGAATGGTTCAGCAGCACTCACACACAGTGATTCACAGTCAATGTTACCTGACAGTGAGAATGGTACAGCAGCACTCACACACAGTGATTCACAGTCAATGTTACCTGAGGGAGAGAATGGTACAGCAGCACTCACACACAGTGATTCACAGTCAATGTTACCTGACGGGGTGAATGGTACAGCAGCACTCACACACAGTGATTCACAGTCAATGTTACCTGAGGGAGAGCATGGTACAGCAGCACTCACACACAGTGATTCACAGTCAATGTTACCTGAGGGAGAGAATGGTACAGCAGCACTCACACACAGTGATTCACAGTCAATGTTACCTCGTGGGGAGAATGGTACAGCAGCACTCACACACAGTGATTCACAGTCAATGTTACCTGACGGGGAGAATGGTACAGCAGCACTCACACACAGTGCTTCACAGTCAATGTTACCTGAGGGAGAGAATGGTACAGCAGCACTCACACACAGTGATTCACAGTCAATGTTACCTGATGGGGAGAATGCTACAGCAGCACTCACACACAGTGATTCACAGTCAATGTTAACGTAGGGAGAATGGTACAGCAGCACTCACACACAGTGATTCACAGTCAATGTTAACTGATGGGGTGAATGGTACAGCAGCACTCACACACAGTGATTCACAGTCAAGGTTAACTGACGGGGAGAATGGTACAGCAGCACTCACACACAGTGATTCACAGTCAATGTAACCAGATGGAGAGAATGGTACAGCCGCAGTCACACAAAGTGATTTACAGTCAAGGTTACCCGATGGGGAGAATAGTACAGCAGCACTCACACACAGTGATTCACAGTCAAGGTTACCTGACGGGGAGAATGGTACAGCAGCACTCACACACAGTGCTTCACAGTCAATGTTACCTGAGGGAGAGAATGGTACAGCAGCACTCACACAGAGTGATTCACAGTCAAGGTTACCTGACAGGGAGAATGGTACAGCAGCACTCACACACAGTGATTCACAGTCAATGTTACCTGAGGGAGAATGGGATAGCAGCACTCACACACAGTGATTCACAGTCAATGTTACCTGAGGGAGAGAATGGTACAGCAGCACTCACACACAGTGATTCACACTCAATGTTACCTGATGGGGAGAAAGGTACAGCAGCACTCACACACACGGATTCACAGTCAATGTTACCTGGTGGGGAGAATCATACAGCAGCAATCACACACAGTGATTCACAGTCAATGTTACCTGAGGGAGAATGCTACAGCAGCACTCACACACAGTGAGTCACAGTCAATGTTACCTGATGGGGAGAATGGTACAGCAGCACTGACACACAGTGATTCACAGTCAATGTTACCTGAGGGAGAATGCTACAGCAGCACTCACACACAGTGAGTCACAGTCAATGTTACCTGATGGGGAGAATGGTACAGCAGCACTGACACACAGTGATTCACAGTCAATGTTACCTGGTGGGGAGAATGGTACAGCAGCACTCACACACAGTGATTCACAGTCAATGTTACCTGACAGTGAGAATGGTACAGCAGCACTCACACACAGTGATTCACAGTCAATGTTACCTGAGGGAGAGAATGGTACAGCAGCACTCACACACAGTGATTCACAGTCAATGTTACCTGGTGGGGAGAATGGTACAGCAGCACTCACACACAATGATTCACAGTCAATGTTACCTGACAGTGAGAATGGTACAGCAGCACTCACACACAGTGATTCACAGTCAATGTTACCTGAGGGAGAGAATGATACAGCAGCACTCACACACAGTGATTCACAGTCAATGTTACCTGGTGGGGAGAATGGTACAGCAGCACTCACACACAGTGATTCACAGTCAATGTTACCTGACGGGGAGAATGGTACAGCAGCACTCACACACAGTGATTCACAGTCAATGTTACCTGAGGGAGAGAATGGTACAGCAGCACTCACACACAGTGATTCACAGTCAATGTTACCTGATGGGGAGAATGCTACAGCAGCACTCACACACAGTGATTCACAGTCAATGTTAACGTAGGGAGAATGGTACAGCAGCACTCACACACAGTGATTCACAGTCAATGTTAACTGATGGGGCGAATGGTACAGCAGCACTCACACACAGTGATTCACAGTCAAGGTTAACTGACGGGGAGAATGGTACAGCAGCACTCACACACTGTGATTCACAGTCAATGTAACCAGATGGAGAGAATGGTACAGCCGCAGTCACACAAAGTGATTCACAGTCAAGGTTACCCGATGGGGAGAACGGTACAGCAGCACTCACACACAGTGATTCACAGTCAAGGTTACCTGACGGGGAGAATGGTACAGCAGCACTCACACACAGTGATTCACAGTCAATGTCACCTTGGGGGGAGAAGGGTACAGCAGCACTCATACACAGTGATTCACAGTCAATGTCACCTTGGGGGGAGAAGGGTACAGCAGCACTCATACACAGTGATTCACAGTCTCTGTTACCTGATGGGTAGAATGGTACAGCAGCACTCACACACATTGATTCACAGTCAATGTTACCTGATGGGGAGAATGGTACAGCAGCACTCAAACACAGTGATTCACAGTCAATGTTACCTGACAGGGAGAATGGTACAGCAGCACTCACACACAGTGATTCACACTCAATGTTACCTGATGGGGAGAAAGGTACAGCAGCACTCACACACACGGATTCACAGTCAATGTTACCTGGTGGGGAGAATCATACAGCAGCACTCACACACAGTGATTCACAGTCAATGTTACCTGAGGGAGAATGCTACAGCAGCACTCACACACAGTGATTCACAGTCAATGTTACCTGGTGTGGAGAATGGTACAGCAGCACTCACACACAGTGATTCACAGTCAATGTTACCTGACGGGGAGAATGGTACAGCAGCACTCACACACAGTGAGTCACAGTCAATGTTACCTGATGGGGAGAATGGTACAGCAGCACTCACACACAGTGATACACTGTCAATGTTACCTGATGGGGAGAATGGTACAGCAGCACTCACACACAGTGATTCACAGTCAATGTTACCTGGTGGGGAGAATGGTACAGCAGCACTCACACACAGTGATTCACAGTCAATGTTACCTGACAGTGAGAATGGTACAGCAGCACTGACACACAGTGATTCACAGTCAATGTTACCTGAGGGAGAGAATGGTACAGCAGCACTCACACACAGTGATTCACAGTCAATGTTACCTGACAGTGAGAATGGTACAGCAGCACTGACACACAGTGATTCACAGTCAATGTTACCTGAGGGAGAGAATGGTACAGCAGCACTCACACACAGTGATTCACAGTCAATGTTACCTGGTGGGGAGAATGGTACAGCAGCACTCACACACAGTGATTCACAGTCAATGTTACCTGACAGTGAGAATGGTACAGCAGCACTCACACACAGTGATTCACAGTCAATGTTACCTGAGGGAGAGAATGGTACAGCAGCACTCACACACAGTGATTCACAGTCAATGTTACCTGGTGGGGAGAATGGTACAGCAGCACTCACACACAGTGATTCACAGTCAATGTTACCTGACGGGGAGAATGGTACAGCAGCACTCACACACAGTGCTTCACAGTCAATGTTACCTGAGGGAGAGAATGGTACAGCAGCACTCACACACAGTGATTCACAGTCAATGTTACCTGATGGGGAGAATGCTACAGCAGCACTCACACACAGTGATTCACAGTCAATGTTAACGTAGGGAGAATGGTACAGCAGCACTCACACACAGTGATTCACAGTCAATGTTAACTGATGGGGTGAATGGTACAGCAGCACTCACACACAGTGATTCACAGTCAAGGTTAACTGACGGGGAGAATGGTACAGCAGCACTCACACACAGTGATTCACAGTCAATGTAACCAGATGGAGAGAATGGTACAGCCGCACTCACACACAGTGATTCACAGTCAATGTTACCTGGTGGGGAGAATGGTACAGCAGCACTCACACACAGTGATTCACAGTCAATGATACCTGACGGGGAGAATGGTACAGCAGCACTCACACACAGTGATTCACAGTCAATGTTAACTGATGGGGCGAATGGTACAGCAGCACTCACACACAGTGATTCACAGTCAATGTTACCTGAGGGAGAGAATGATACAGCAGCACTCACACACAGTGATTCACAGTCAATGTTACCTGGTGGGGAGAATGGTACAGCAGCACTCACACACAGTGATTCACAGTCAATGTTACCTGAGGGAGAGAATGGTACAGCAGCACTCACACACAGTGCTTCACAGTCAATGTTACCTGAGGGAGAGAATGGTACAGCAGCACTCACACACAGTGATTCACAGTCAATGTTACCTGATGGGGAGAATGCTACAGCAGCACTCACACACAGTGATTCACAGTCAATGTTAACGTAGGGAGAATGGTACAGCAGCACTCACACACAGTGATTCACAGTCAATGTTAACTGATGGGGCGAATGGTACAGCAGCACTCACACACAGTGATTCACAGTCAAGGTTAACTGACGGGGAGAATGGTACAGCAGCACTCACACACTGTGATTCACAGTCAATGTAACCAGATGGAGAGAATGGTACAGCCGCAGTCACACAAAGTGATTCACAGTCAAGGTTACCCGATGGGGAGAACGGTACAGCAGCACTCACACACAGTGATTCACAGTCAAGGTTACCTGACGGGGAGAATGGTACAGCAGCACTCACACACAGTGATTCACAGTCAATGTCACCTTGGGGGGAGAAGGGTACAGCAGCACTCATACACAGTGATTCACAGTCAATGTCACCTTGGGGGGAGAAGGGTACAGCAGCACTCATACACAGTGATTCACAGTCTCTGTTACCTGATGGGTAGAATGGTACAGCAGCACTCACACACAGTGATTCACAGTCAATGTTACCTGATGGGGAGAATGGTACAGCAGCACTCAAACACAGTGATTCACAGTCAATGTTACCTGACAGGGAGAATGGTACAGCAGCACTCACACACAGTGATTCACACTCAATGTTACCTGATGGGGAGAAAGGTACAGCAGCACTCACACACACGGATTCACAGTCAATGTTACCTGGTGGGGAGAATCATACAGCAGCACTCACACACAGTGATTCACAGTCAATGTTACCTGAGGGAGAATGCTACAGCAGCACTCACACACAGTGATTCACAGTCAATGTTACCTGGTGTGGAGAATGGTACAGCAGCACTCACACACAGTGATTCACAGTCAATGTTACCTGACGGGGAGAATGGTACAGCAGCACTCACACACAGTGAGTCACAGTCAATGTTACCTGATGGGGAGAATGGTACAGCAGCACTGACACACAGTGATTCACAGTCAATGTTACCTGGTGGGGAGAATGGTACAGCAGCACTCACACACAGTGATTCACAGTCAATGTTACCTGACAGTGAGAATGGTACAGCAGCACTGACACACAGTGATTCACAGTCAATGTTACCTGAGGGAGAGAATGGTACAGCAGCACTCACACACAGTGATTCACAGTCAATGTTACCTGGTGGGGAGAATGGTACAGCAGCACTCACACACAGTGATTCACAGTCAATGTTACCTGACAGTGAGAATGGTACAGCAGCACTCACACACAGTGATTCACAGTCAATGTTACCTGAGGGAGAGAATGGTACAGCAGCACTCACACACAGTGATTCACAGTCAATGTTACCTGGTGGGGAGAATGGTACAGCAGCACTCACACACAGTGATTCACAGTCAATGTTACCTGACGGGGAGAATGGTACAGCAGCACTCACACACAGTGCTTCACAGTCAATGTTACCTGAGGGAGAGAATGGTACAGCAGCACTCACACACAGTGATTCACAGTCAATGTTACCTGATGGGGAGAATGCTACAGCAGCACTCACACACAGTGATTCACAGTCAATGTTAACGTAGGGAGAATGGTACAGCAGCACTCACACACAGTGATTCACAGTCAATGTTAACTGATGGGGTGAATGGTACAGCAGCACTCACACACAGTGATTCACAGTCAAGGTTAACTGACGGGGAGAATGGTACAGCAGCACTCACACACAGTGATTCACAGTCAATGTAACCAGATGGAGAGAATGGTACAGCCGCACTCACACACAGTGATTCACAGTCAATGTTACCTGGTGGGGAGAATGGTACAGCAGCACTCACACACAGTGATTCACAGTCAATGATACCTGACGGGGAGAATGGTACAGCAGCACTCACACACAGTGATTCACAGTCAATGTTAACTGATGGGGCGAATGGTACAGCAGCACTCACACACAGTGATTCACAGCCAATGTTAGCTGATGCGGAGAATGGTACAGCTGCACTCACAGACAGTGATTCACAGTCAATGTTACCTGAGGGAGAGAATGGTACAGCAGCACTCATACAGAGTGATTCACAGTCAATGCTACCTGGGGGGGAGAATAGCACAGCAGCACTCATACACAGTGATTCACAGTCAATGTTACCTGTGGGAGAATGGTACAGCAGCACTCACACACAGTGATTCACAGTCAATGTTACCTGAGGGAGAGAATGGTACAGCAGCACTCATACAGAGTGATTCACAGTTAATGTTACCTGGTGTGGAGAATGGTACAGCAGCACTCACACACAGTGATTCACAGTCAATGATACCTGACGGGGAGAATGATACAGCAGCACTCACACACAGTGATTCACAGTCAATGTTAACTGATGGGGCGAATGGTACAGCAGCACTCACACACAGTGATTCACAGTCAAGGTTACCTGACGGGGAGAATGGTACAGCAGCACTCACACACAGTGATTCACAGTCAATGTTACCTGAGGGAGAGAATGGTACAGCAGCACTCATACAGAGTGATTCACAGTCAATGTTACCTGGGGGGGAGAATAGCACAGCAGCACTCATAATCAGTGATTCACAGTCAATGTTACCTGTGGGAGAATGGGACAGCAGCACACACACGCAGTGATTCACAGTCAATGTCACCTTGGAGGGAGAATGGTACAGCAGCACTCACACACAGTGATTCACAGCCAATGTTACTTGATGGGGAGAATGGTACAGCAGCACTCACACACAGTGATTCACAGTCAATGTTACCTGACAGGGAGAATGGTACAGCTGCACTCACACACAGTGATTCACAGTCAATGTTACCTGAGGGAGAATGGGACAGCAGCACTCACACACAGTGATTCACAGTCAATGTTACCTGAGGGAGAGAATGGTACAGCAGCACTCACACACAGTGATTCACAGTCAATGTTACCTGATGGGGAGAATGCTACAGCACCACTCTCACACAGTGATACACTGTCAATGTTACCTGTTGGGTAGAATGGTACAGCAGCACTCACACACAGTGATTCACAGTCAATGTTACCTGAGGGAGAGAATGGTACAGCAGCACTCACACACAGTGATTCACAGTCAATGTTACCTGGTGGGGAGAATGGTACAGCAGCACTCACACACAGTGATTCACAGTCAATGATACCTGACGGGGAGAATGGTACAGCAGCACTCACACACAGTGATTCACAGTCAATGTTAACTGCTGGGGCGAATGGTACAGCAGCACTCACACACAGTGATTCACAGCCAATGTTAGCTGATGCGGAGAATGGTACAGCTGCACTCACAGACAGTGATTCACAGTCAATGTTACCTGAGGGAGAGAATGGTACAGCAGCACTCATACAGAGTGATTCACAGTCAATGCTACCTGGGGGGGAGAATAGCACAGCAGCACTCATACACAGTGATTCACAGTCAATGTTACCTGTGGGAGAATGGGACAGCAGCACACACACACAGTGATTCACAGTCAATGTCACCTTGGAGGGAGAATGGTACAGCAGCACTCACACACAGTGATTCACAGCCAATGTTACTTGATGGGGAGAATGGTACAGCAGCACTCACACACAGTGATTCAAGTGAATGTTACCTGACAGGAGAATGGTACAGCAGCACTCACACACAGTGATTCACACTCAATGTTACCTGATGGGGAGAAAGGTACAGCAGCACTCACACACACGGATTCACAGTCAATGTTACCTGGTGGGGAGAATCACACAGCAGCACACACACACAGTGATTCACAGTCAATGTTACCTGATGGAGAATGCTACAGCAGCACTCACACACAGTGATTCACAGTCAATGTTACCTGAGGGAGAATGCTACAGCAGCACTCACACACAGTGATTCACAGTCAATGTTACCTGAGGGAGAGAATGGAACAGCAGCACTCACACACAGCGATTCACAGTCAATGTTACCTGACGGGGAGAATGGTACAGCAGCCCTCACACACAGTGATTCACAGTCAATGTTAACTGAGGGAGAGAATGGTACAGCAGCACTCACACACAGTGATTCACAGTCAATGCTAGCTGATGGGGAGAATGCTACAGCAGCACTCACACACAGTGATTCACAGTCAAGGTTACCTGACGGGGAGAATGGTACAGCAGCACTCACACACAGTGATTCACAGTCAATGTTACCTGAGGGAGAGAATGGTACAGCAGCACTCATACAGAGTGATTCACAGTCAATGTTACCTGGGGGGGAGAATAGCACAGCAGCACTCATACAGAGTGGTTCACAGTCAATGTTACCTGGTGGGGAGAATGGTACAGCAGCACTCACACACAGTGATTCACAGTCAATGATACCTGTGGGAGAATGGTACAGCAGCACTCACACACAGTGATTCACAGTCAATGTTACCTGAGGGAGAGAATGGTACAGCAGCACTCATACAGAGTGATTCACAGTCAATGTTACCTGGTGTGGAGAATGGTACAGCAGCACTCACACACAGTGATTCACAGTCAATGATACCTGACGGGGAGAATGGTACAGCAGCACTCACACACAGTGATTCACAGTCAATGTTACCTGAGGGAGAGAATGGTACAGCAGCACTCATACAGAGTGATTCACAGTCAATGTTACCTGGGGGGGAGAATAGCACAGCAGCACTCTTACACAGTGATTCACAGTCAAAGTTACCTGAGGGAGAGAATGGGACAGCAGCACTCACACACAGTGATTCACAGTCAATGTCAGCTTGGAGGGAGAATGGTACAGCAGCACTCACACACAGTGATTCACAGCCAATGTTACTTGATGGGGAGAATGGTACAGCAGCACTCACACACAGTGATTCACAGTCAATGTTACCTGACAGGGAGAATGCTACAGCAGCACTCACACACAGTGATTCACAGTCAATGTTACCTGAGGGAGAATGCTACAGCAGCACTCACACACAGTGATTCACAGTCAATGTTACCTGAGGGAGAGAATGGTACAGCAGCACTCACACACAGTGATTCACAGTCAATGTTACCTGGTGGGGAGAATCACACAGCAGCACTCACACACAGTGATTCACAGTCAATGTTACCTGAGGGAGAATGCTACAGCAGCACTCACACACAGTGATTCACAGTCAATGTTACCTGAGGGAGAATGCTACAGCAGCACTCACACACAGTGATTCACAGTCAATGTTACCTGAGGGAGAGAATGGTACAGCAGCACTCACACACAGTGATTCACAGTCAATGTTACCTGACGGGGAGAATGGTACAGCAGCCCTCACACACAGTGATTCACAGTCAATGTTACCTGAGGGAGAGAATGGTACAGCAGCACTCACACACAGTGATTCACAGTCAATGCTAGCTGATGGGGAGAATGCTACAGCAGCACTCACACACAGTGATTCACAGTCAAGGATACCTGACGGGGAGAATGGTACAGCAGCACTCACACACAGTGATTCACAGTCAATGTTACCTGAGGGAGAGAATGGTACAGCAGCACTCATACAGAGTGATTCACAGTCAATGTTACCTGGGGGGGAGAATAGCACAGCAGCACTCATACACAGTGATTCACAGTCAATGTTACCTGTGGGAGAATGGTACAGCAGCACTCACACACAGTGATTCACAGTCAATGATACCTGAAGGGGAGAATGATACAGCAGCACTCACACACAGTGATTCACAGTCAGTGTTACCTGGTGGGGAGAATGGTACAGCAGCACTCACACACAGTGATTCACAGTCAATGTTACCTGACGGGGAAAATGGTACAGCAGCCCTCACACACAGTGATTCACAGTCAATGTTACCTGAGGGAGAGAATGGTACAGCAGCACTCACACACAGTGATTCACAGTCAATGCTAGCTGATGGGGAGAATGCTACAGCAGCACTCACACACAGTGATTCACAGTCAATGTTACCTGACGGGGAGAATGGTACTGCAGCTCTCACACACAGTGATTCACAGTCAAGGTTACCTGAGGGAGAGAATGGTACAGCAGCACTCACACAAAGTGATTCACAGTCAATGTTACCTGATGGGGAGAATGCTACATCAGCACTCACACACAGTGATTCACAGACAATGTTACCTGGTGGGGAGAATGGTACAGCAGCACTCACACACATTGATTCACAGTCAATGTTACCTGATGGGGGGAATGGTACAGCAGCACTCACACACAGTGATTCACAGTCAATGATACCTGAAGGGGAGAATGATACAGCAGCACTCACACACAGTGATTCACAGTCAGTGTTACCTGGTGGGGAGAATGGTACAGCAGCACTCACACACAGTGATTCACAGTCAATGTTACCTGACGGGGAAAATGGTACAGCAGCCCTCACACACAGTGATTCACAGTCAATGTTACCTGAGGGAGAGAATGGTACAGCAGCACTCACACACAGTTATTCACAGTCAATGCTAGCTGATGGGGAGAATGCTACAGCAGCACTCACACACAGTGATTCACAGTCAATGTTACCTGACGGGGAGAATGGTACTGCAGCTCTCACACACAGTGATTCACAGTCAAGGTTACCTGAGGGAGAGAATGGTACAGCAGCACTCACACAAAGTGATTCACAGTCAATGTTACCTGACGGGGAGAATGGTACTGCAGCTCTCACACACAGTGATTCACAGTCAAGGTTACCTGAGGGAGAGAATGGTACAGCAGCACTCACACACAGTGATTCACAGACAATGTTACCTGGTGGGGAGAATGGTACAGCAGCACTCACACACAGTGATTCACAGTCAATGTTACCTGATGGGGAGAATGCTACAGCAGCACTCATACACAGTGATTCACAGTCAATGTTACCTGAGGGAGAGAATGGTCCAGCAGCACTCACACACAGTGATTCACAGTCAATGTTACCTGAGGGAGAGAATGGTACAGCAGCACTCATACAGAGTGGTTCACAGTCAATGTTACCTGGTGGGGAGAATGGTACAGCAGCACTCACACACAGTGATTCACAGTCAATGATACCTGTGGGAGAATGGTACAGCAGCACTCACACACAGTGATTCACAGACAATGTTACCTGAGGGAGAGAATGGTACAGCAGCACTCATACAGAGTGATTCACAGTCAATGTTACCTGGGGGGGAGAATAGCACAGCAGCACTCACACACAGTGATTCACAGTCAATGTTACCTGTGGGAGAATGGGACAGCAGCACTCACACACAGTGATTCACAGTCAATGTCAGCTTGGAGGGAGAATGGTACAGCAGCACTCACACACAGTGATTCACAGCCAATGTTACTTGATGGGGAGAATGGTACAGCAGCACTCACACACAGTGATTCACAGTCAATGTTACCTGGTGGGGAGAATCACACAGCAGCACTCACACACAGTGATTCACAGTCAATGTTACCTGAGGGAGAATGCTACAGCAGCACTCACACATAGTGATTCACAGTCAATGTTACCTGAGGGAGAATGCTACAGCAGCACTCACACACAGTGATTCACAGTCAATGTTACCTGAGGGAGAGAATGGTACAGCAGCACTCACACACAGTGATTCACAGTCAATGTTACCTGACGGGGAGAATGGTACAGCAGCCCTCACACACAGTGATTCACAGTCAATGTTACCTGAGGGAGAGAATGGTACAGCAGCGCTCACTCACAGTGATTCACAGTCAATGCTAGCTGATGGGGAGAATGCTACAGCAGCACTCACACACAGTGATTCACAGTCAATGTTACCTGAGGGAGAATGCTGCAGAAGCACTCACACACAGTGATTCACAGTCAATGTTACCTGAGGGAGAGAATGGTACAGCAGCACTCACACACAGTGATTCACAGTCAATGTTACCTGACGGGGAGAATGGTACAGCAGCCCTCACACACAGTGATTCACAGTCAATGTTACCTGAGGGAGAGAATGGTACAGCAGCACTCACACACAGTGATTCACAGTCAATGCTAGCTGATGGGGAGAATGCTACAGCAGCACTCACACACAGTGATTCACAGTCAAGGATACCTGACGGGGAGAATGGTACAGCAGCACTCACACACAGTGATTCACAGTCAATGTTACCTGAGAGAGAGAATGGTACAGCAGCACTCATACAGAGTGATTCACAGTCAATGTTACCTGGGGGGGAGAATAGCACAGCAGCACTCATACACAGTGATTCACAGTCAATGTTACCTGTGGGAGAATGGTACAGCAGCACTCACACACAGTGATTCACAGTCAATGTTACCTGAGGGAGAGAATGGTACAGCAGCACTCATACAGAGTGATTCACAGTCAATGTTACCTGGTGGGGAGAATGGTACAGCAGCACTCACACACAGTGATTCACAGTCAATGATACCTGAAGGGGAGAATGATACAGCAGCACTCACACACAGTGATTCACAGTCAATGTTACCTGGTGGGGAGAATGGTACAGCAGCACTCACACACAGTGATTCACAGTCAATGTTACCTGACGGGGAAAATGGTACAGCAGCCCTCACACACAGTGATTCACAGTCAATGTTACCTGAGGGAGAGAATGGTACAGCAGCACTCACACACAGTGATTCACAGTCAATGCTAGCTGATGGGGAGAATGCTACAGCAGCACTCACACACAGTGATTCACAGTCAATTTTACCTGACGGGGAGAATGGTACTGCAGCACACACACACAGTGATTCACAGTCAATGTTACCTGAGGGAGAGAATGGTACAGCAGCACTCATACACAGTGATTCACAGTCAATGTTACCTGTGGGAGAATGGGACAGCAGCACTCACACACAGTGATTCACAGTCAATGTCACCTTGGAGGGAGAATGGTACAGCAGCACTCACACACAGTGATTCACAGCCAATGTTACTTGATGGGGAGAATGGTACAGCAGCCGTCACACACAGTGATTCACAGTCAATGTTACCTGGTGGGGAGAATCATACAGCAGCACTCACACACAGTGATTCACAGTCAATGTTACCTTGGAGGGAGAATGGTACAGCAGCACTCACACACAGTGATTCACAGCCAATGTTACTTGATGGGGAGAATGCTACAGCAGCACTCACACACAGTGATTCACAGTCAATGTTACCTGAGGGAGAATGCTACAGCAGCACTCACACACAGTGATTCACAGTCAATGTTACCTGGTGTGCAGAATGGTACAGCAGCACTCACACACAGTGATTCACAGTCAATGTTACCTGACGGGGAGAATGGTACAGCAGCACTCACACACAGTGAGTCACAGTCAATGTTACCTGATGGGGAGAATGGTACAGCAGCACTGACACACAGTGATTCACAGTCAATGTTACCTGGTGGGGAGAATGGTACAGCAGCACTCACGCACAGTGATTCACAGTCAATGTTACCTGACAGTGAGAATGGTACAGCAGCACTCACACACAGTGATTCACAGTCAATGTTACCTGAGGGAGAGAATGGTACAGCAGCATTCACACACAGTGATTCACAGTCAATGTTACCTGGTGGGGAGAATGGTACAGCAGCACTCACACACAGTGATTCACAGTCAATGTTACCTGACAGTGAGAATGGTACAGCAGCACTCACACACAGTGATTCACAGTCAATGTTACCTGAGGGAGAGAATGGTACAGCAGCATTCACACACAGTGATTCACAGTCAATGTTACCTGACGGGGAGAATGGTACAGCAGCACTCACACACAGTGCTTCACAGTCAATGTTACCTGAGGGAGAGAATGGTACAGCAGCACTCACACACAGTGATTCACAGTCAATGTTACCTGATGGGGAGAATGCTACAGCAGCACTCACACACAGTGATTCACAGTCAATGTTAACGTGGGGAGAATGGTACAGCAGCACTCACACACAGTGATTCACAGTCAATGTTAACTGATGGGGCGAATGGTACAGCAGCACTCACACACAGTGATTCACAGTCAAGGTTAACTGACGGGGAGAATGGTACAGCAGCACTCACACACAGTGATTCACAGTCAATGTAACCAGATGGAGAGAATGGTACAGCCGCAGTCACACAAAGTGATTCACAGTCAAGGTTACCCGATGGGGAGAATGGTACAGCAGCACTCACACACAGTGCTTCACAGTCAATGTTACCTGAGGGAGAGAATGGTACAGCAGCACTCACACAGAGTGATTCACAGTCAAGGTTACCTGACAGGGAGAATGGTACAGCAGCACTCACACACAGTGATTCACAGTCAATGTTACCTGAGGGAGAATGGGATAGCCGCACTCACACACAGTGATTCACAGTCAATGTTACCTGAGGGAGAGAATGGTACAGCAGCACTCACACACAGTGATTCACAGTCAATCTTACCTGATGGGGAGAATGCAACAGCACCACTCTCACACAGTGATACACTGTCAATGTTACCTGGTGGGGAGAATGGTACAGCAGCACTCACACACAGTGATTCACAGTCAATGTTATCTGGTGGGGAGAATGGTACAGCAGCACTCACACACAGTGATTCACAGTCAATGATACCTGACGGGGAGAATGGTACAGCAGCACTCACACACAGTGATTCACAGTCAATGTTAACTGATGGGGCGAATGGTACAGCAGCACTCACACACAGTGATTCACAGTCAAGGTTACCTGACGGGGAGAATGGTACAGCAGCACTCACACACAGTGATTCACAGTCAATGTTACCTGAGGGAGAGAATGGTACAGCAGCACTCATACAGAGTGATTCACAGTCAATGTTACCTGGGGGGGAGAATAGCACAGCAGCACTCACACACAGTGATTCACAGTCAATGTTACCTGAGGGAGAGAATGGTACAGCAGCACTCATACAGAATGATTCACAGTCAATGTTACGTGATGGGGAGAATGGTACAGCAGCACTCACACACAGTGATTCACAGTCAATGATACCTGACGATGAGAATGATACAGCAGCACTCACACACAGTGATTCACAGTCAATGTTACCTGACGGGGAAAATGGTACAGCAGCACTCACACACAGTGATTCACAGTCAATGTTACCTGAGGGAGAGAATGGTACAGCAGCACTCACACACAGTGATTCACAGTCAATGTTACCTGGTGGGGAGAATGGTACAGCAGCACTCACACACAGTGATTCACAGTCAATTTTACCTGAGGGAGAGAATGGTACAGCAGCACTCACACAGAGTGATTCACAGTCAAGGTTACCTGACAGGGAGAATGGTACAGCAGCACTCACACACAGTGATTCACAGTCAATGTAACCTGAGGGAGAATGGGATAGCAGCACTCACACACAGTGATTCACAGTCAATGTTACCTGAGGGAGAGAATGGTACAGCAGCACTCACACACAGTGATTCACAGTCAATGTTACCTGATGGGGAGAATGCTACAGCACCACTCTCACACAGTGATACACTGTCAATGTTACCTGGTGGGGAGAATGGTACAGCAGCACTCACACACAGTGATTCACAATCAATGTTACCTGATGGGGAGAAAGGTACAGCAGCACTCACACACAGTGATTCACAGTCAATGTTACCTGGTGGGGAGAATGGTACAGCAGCACTCACACACAGTGATTCACAGTCAATGTTACCTGACGGGGAAAATGGTACAGCAGCACTCACACACAGTGATTCACAGTCAATGTTACCTGAGGGAGAGAATGGTACAGCAGCACTCACACACAGTGATTCACAGTCAATGTTAGCTGGTGGGGAGAATGGTACAGCAGCACTCACACACAGTGATTCACAGTCAATGTTACCTGACGGGGAGAATGGTACAGCAGCACTCACACACAGTGCTTCACAGTCAATGTTACCTGAGGGAGAGAATGGTACAGCAGCACTCACACACAGTGATTCACAGTCAATGTTACCTGATGGGGAGAATGCTACAGCAGCACTCACACACAGTGATTCACAGTCAATGTTAACGTAGGGAGAATGGTACAGCAGCACTCACACACAGTGATTCACAGTCAATGTTAACTGATGGGGTGAATGGTACAGCAGCACTCACACACAATGATTCACAGTCAAGGTTAACTGACGGGGAGAATGGTACAGCAGCACTCACACACAGTGATTCACAGTCAATGTAACCAGATGGAGAGAATGGTACAGCCGCAGTCACACAAAGTGATTCACAGTCAAGGTTACCCGATGGGGAGAATGGTACAGCAGCACTCACACACAGTGATTCACAGTCAATGTTACCTGAGGGAGAGAATGGTTCAGCAGCACTCACACACAGTGATTCACAGTCAATGTTACCTGGTGGGGAGAATGGTACAGCAGCACTCACACACAGTGATTCACAGTCAATGATACCTGACGGGGAGAATGGTACAGCAGCACTCACACACAGTGATTCACAGTCAATGTTAACTGATGGGGCGAATGGTACAGCAGCACTCACACACAGTGATTCACAGCCAATGTTAGCTGATGCGGAGAATGGTACAGCTGCACTCACACACAGTGATTCACAGTCAATGATACCTGACGGGGAGAATGGTACAGCTGCACTCACACACAGTGATTCACAGTCAATGTTACCTGAGGGAGAATGGGATAGCAGCACTCACACACAGTGATTCACAGTCAATGTTACCTGAGGGAGAGAATGGTACAGCAGCACTCACACACAGTGATTCACAGTCAATGTTACCTGATGGGGAGAATGCTACAGCACCACTCTAACACAGTGATACACTGTCAATGTTACCTGTTGGGTAGAATGGTACAGCAGCACTCACACACAGTGATTCACAGTCAATGTTACCTGAGGGAGAGAATGGTACAGCAGCACTCATACAGAGTGATTCACAGTCAATGCTACCTGGGGGGGAGAATAGCACAGCAGCACTCATACACAGTGATTCACAGTCAATGTTACCTGTGGGAGAATGGTACAGCAGCACTCACACACAGTGATTCACAGTCAATGTTACCTGAGGGAGAGAATGGTACAGCAGCACTCATACAGAGTGATTCACAGTTAATGTTACCTGGTGTGGAGAATGGTACAGCAGCACTCACACACAGTGATTCACAGTCAATGATACCTGACGGGGAGAATGATACAGCAGCACTCACACACAGTGATTCACAGTCAATGTTAACTGATGGGGCGAATGGTACAGCAGCACTCACACACAGTGATTCACAGTCAAGGTTACCTGACGGGGAGAATGGTACAGCAGCACTCACACACAGTGATTCACAGTCAATGTTACCTGAGGGAGAGAATGGTACAGCAGCACTCATACAGAGTGATTCACAGTCAATGTTACCTGGGGGGGAGAATAGCACAGCAGCACGCATACACAGTGATTCACAGTCAATGTTACCTGCGGGAGAATGGGACAGCAGCACACACACACAGTGAATCACAGTCAATGTCACCTTGGAGGGAGAATGGTACAGCAGCACTCACACACAGTGATTCACAGCCAATGTTACTTGATGGGGAGAATGGTACAGCAGCACTCACACACAGTGATTCACAGTCAATGTTACCTGACAGGGAGAATGGTACAGCTGCACTCACACACAGTGATTCACAGTCAATGTTACCTGAGGGAGAATGGGATAGCAGCACTCACACACAGTGATTCACAGTCAATGTTACCTGAGGGAGAGAATGGTACAGCAGCACTCACACACAGTGATTCACAGTCAATGTTACCTGATGGGGAGAATGCTACAGCACCACTCTCACACAGTGATACACTGTCAATGTTACCTGTTGGGTAGAATGGTACAGCAGCACTCACACACAGTGATTCACAGTCAATGTTACCTGAGGGAGAGAATGGTTCAGCAGCACTCACACACAGTGATTCACAGTCAATGTTACCTGGTGGGGAGAATGGTACAGCAGCACTCACACACAGTGATTCACAGTCAATGATACCTGACGGGGAGAATGGTACAGCAGCACTCACACACAGTGATTCACAGTCAATGTTAACTGCTGGGGCGAATGGTACAGCAGCACTCACACACAGTGATTCACAGCCAATGTTAGCTGATGCGGAGAATGGTACAGCTGCACTCACAGACAGTGATTCACAGTCAATGTTACCTGAGGGAGAGAATGGTACAGCAGCACTCATACAGAGTGATTCACAGTCAATGCTACCTGGGGGGGAGAATAGCACAGCAGCACTCATACACAGTGATTCACAGTCAATGTTACCTTTGGGAGAATGGTACAGCAGCACTCACACACAGTGATTCACAGTCAATGTTACCTGAGGGAGAGAATGGTACAGCAGCACTCATACAGAGTGATTCACAGTCAATGTTACCTGGTGTGGAGAATGGTACAGCAGCACTCACACACAGTGATTCACAGTCAATGATACCTGACGGGGAGAATGATACAGCAGCACTCACACACAGTGATTCACAGTCAATGTTAACTGATGGGGCGAATGGTACAGCAGCACTCACACACAGTGATTCACAGTCAAGGTTACCTGACGGGGAGAATGGTACAGCAGCACTCACACACAGTGATTCACAGTCAATGTTACCTGAGGGAGAGAATGGTACAGCAGCACTCATACAGAGTGATTCACAGTCAATGTTACCTGGGGGGGAGAATAGCACAGCAGCACTCATACACAGTGATTCACAGTCAATGTTACCTGTGGGAGAATGGGACAGCAGCACACACACACAGTGATTCACAGTCAATGTCACCTTGGAGGGAGAATGGTACAGCAGCACTCACACACAGTGATTCACAGCCAATGTTACTTGATGGGGAGAATGGTACAGCAGCACTCACACACAGTGATTCACAGTGAATGTTACCTGACAGGAGAATGGTACAGCAGCACTCACACACAGTGATTCACACTCAATGTTACCTGATGGGGAGAAAGGTACAGCAGCACTCACATACACGGATTCACAGTCAATGTTACCTGGTGGGGAGAATCACACAGCAGCACTCACACACAGTGATTCACAGTCAATGTTACCTGAGGGAGAATGCTACAGCAGCACTCACACACAGTGATTCACAGTCAATGTTACCTGAGGGAGAATGCTACAGCAGCACTCACACACAGTGATTCACAGTCAATGTTACCTGAGGGAGAGAATGGAACAGCAGCACTCACACACAGCGATTCACAGTCAATGTTACCTGACGGGGAGAATGGTACAGCAGCCCTCACACACAGTGATTCACAGTCAATGTTAACTGAGGGAGAGAATGGTACAGCAGCACTCACACACAGTGATTCACAGTCAATGCTAGCTGATGGGGAGAATGCTACAGCAGCACTCACACACAGTGATTCACAGTCAAGGTTACCTGACGGGGAGAATGGTACAGCAGCACTCACACACAGTGATTCACAGTCAATGTTACCAGAGGGAGAGAATGGTACAGCAGCACTCATACAGAGTGATTCACAGTCAATGTTACCTGGGGGGGAGAATAGCACAGCAGCACTCACACACAGTGATTCACAGTCAATGATACCTGACGGGGAGAATGATACAGCAGCACTCACACACAGTGATTCACAGTCAATGTTAACTGATGGGGCGAATGGTACAGCAGCACTCACACACAGTGATTCACAGTCAAGGTTACCTGACGGGGAGAATGGTACAGCAGCACTCACACACAGTGATTCACAGTCAATGTTACCTGAGGGAGAGAATGGTACAGCAGCACTCATACAGAGTGATTCACAGTCAATGTTACCTGGGGGGGGAGAATAGCACAGCAGCACTCTTACACAGTGATTCACAGTCAATGTTACCTGTGGGAGAATGGGACAGCAGCACTCACACACAGTGATTCACAGTCAATGTCAGCTTGGAGGGAGAATGGTACAGCAGCACTCACACACAGTGATTCACAGCCAATGTTACTTGATGGGGAGAATGGTACAGCAGCACTCACACACAGTGATTCACAGTCAATGTTACCTGACAGGGAGAATGGAACAGCAGCACACACACAGTGATTCACACTCAATGTTACCTGATGGGGAGAAAGGTACAGCAGCACTCACACACAGTGATTCACAGTCAATGTTACCTGGTGGGGAGAATCACACAGCAGCACTCACACACAGTGATTCACAGTCAATGTTACCTGAGGGAGAATGCTACAGCAGCACTCACACACAGTGATTCACAGTCAATGTTACCTGAGGGAGAATGCTACAGCAGCACTCACACACAGTGATTCACAGTCAATGTTACCTGAGGGAGAGAATGGTACAGCAGCACTCACACACAGTGATTCACAGTCAATGTTACCTGACGGGGAGAATGGTACAGCAGCCCTCACACACAGTGATTCACAGTCAATGTTACCTGAGGGAGAGAATGGTACAGCAGCACTCACACACAGTGATTCACAGTCAATGCTAGCTGATGGGGAGAATGTTACAGCAGCACTCACACACAGTGATTCACAGTCAATGTTACCTGACGGGGAGAATGGTACAGCAGCACTCACACACAGTGATTCACAGTCAATGTTACCTGACGGGGAGAATGGTACAGCAGCACTCACACACAGTGATTCACAGTCAATGTTACCTGAGGGAGAGAATGGTACAGCAGCACTCATACAGAGTGATTCACAGTCAATGTTACCTGGGGGGGAGAATAGCACAACAGCACTCATACACAGTGATTCACAGTCAATGTTACCTGTGGGAGAATGGTACAGCAGCACTCACACACAGTGATTCACAGTCAATGTTACCTGAGGGAGAGAATGGTACAGCAGCACTCATACAGAGTGATTCACAGTCAATGTTACCTGGTGGGGAGAATGGTACAGCAGCACTCACACACAGTGATTCACAGTCAATGATACCTGAAGGGGAGAATGATACAGCAGCACTCACACACAGTGATTCACAGTCAATGTTACCTGGTGGGGAGAATGGTACAGCAGCACTCACACACAGTGATTCACAGTCAATGTTACCTGACGGGGAAAATGGTACAGCAGCCCTCACACACAGTGATTCACAGTCAATGTTACCTGAGGGAGAGAATGGTACAGCAGCACTCACACACAGTGATTCACAGTCAATGCTAGCTGATGGGGAGAATGCTACAGCAGCACTCACACACAGTGATTCACAGTCAATGTTACCTGATGGGGAGAATGGTACTGCAGCTCTCACACACAGTGATTCACAGTCAAGGTTACCTGAGGGAGAGAATGGTACAGCAGCACTCACACAAAGTGATTCACAGTCAATGTTACCTGATGGGGAGAATGCTACATCAGCACTCACACACAGTGATTCACAGACAATGTTACCTGGTGGGGAGAATGGTACAGCAGCACTCACACACAGTGATTCACAGTCAATGTTACCTGATGGGGAGAATGGTACAGCAGCACACACACACAGTGATTCACAGTCAATGTTACCTGATGGGGAGAATGGTACAGCAGCACTCAAACACAGTGATTCACAGTCAATGCTAGCTGATGGGGAGAATGCTACAGCAGCACTCACACACAGTGATTCACAGTCAAGGTTACCTGACGGGGAGAATGGTACAGCAGCACTCACACACAGTGATTCACAGTCAATGTTACCAGAGGGAGAGAATGGTACAGCAGCACTCATACAGAGTGATTCACAGTCAATGTTACCTGGGGGGGAGAATAGCACAGCAGCACTCACACACAGTGATTCACAGTCAATGATACCTGACGGGGAGAATGATACAGCAGCACTCACACACAGTGATTCACAGTCAATGTTAACTGATGGGGCGAATGGTACAGCAGCACTCACACACAGTGATTCACAGTCAAGGTTACCTGACGGGGAGAATGGTACAGCAGCACTCACACACAGTGATTCACAGTCAATGTTACCTGAGGGAGAGAATGGTACAGCAGCACTCATACAGAGTGATTCACAGTCAATGTTACCTGGGGGGGGAGAATAGCACAGCAGCACTCTTACACAGTGATTCACAGTCAATGTTACCTGTGGGAGAATGGGACAGCAGCACTCACACACAGTGATTCACAGTCAATGTCAGCTTGGAGGGAGAATGGTACAGCAGCACTCACACACAGTGATTCACAGCCAATGTTACTTGATGGGGAGAATGGTACAGCAGCACTCACACACAGTGATTCACAGTCAATGTTACCTGACAGGGAGAATGGAACAGCAGCACACACACAGTGATTCACACTCAATGTTACCTGATGGGGAGAAAGGTACAGCAGCACTCACACACAGTGATTCACAGTCAATGTTACCTGGTGGGGAGAATCACACAGCAGCACTCACACACAGTGATTCACAGTCAATGTTACCTGAGGGAGAATGGGACAGCAGCACACACACACAGTGAATCACAGTCAATGTCACCTTGGAGGGAGAATGGTACAGCAGCACTCACACACAGTGATTCACAGTCAATGTTACCTGACAGGGAGAATGGAACAGCAGCACACACACAGTGATTCACACTCAATGTTACCTGATGGGGAGAAAGGTACAGCAGCACTCATACAGAGTGATTCACAGTCAATGCTACCTGGGGGGGAGAATAGCACAGCAGCACTCATACACAGTGATTCACAGTCAATGTTACCTTTGGGAGAATGGTACAGCAGCACTCACACACAGTGATTCACAGTCAATGTTACCTGAGGGAGAGAATGGTACAGCAGCACTCATACAGAGTGATTCACAGTCAATGTTACCTGGTGTGGAGAATGGTACAGCAGCACTCACACACAGTGATTCACAGTCAATGATACCTGACGGGGAGAATGATACAGCAGCACTCACACACAGTGATTCACAGTCAATGTTAACTGATGGGGCGAATGGTACAGCAGCACTCACACACAGTGATTCACAGTCAAGGTTACCTGACGGGGAGAATGGTACAGCAGCACTCACACACAGTGATTCACAGTCAATGTTACCTGAGGGAGAGAATGGTACAGCAGCACTCATACAGAGTGATTCACAGTCAATGTTACCTGGGGGGGAGAATAGCACAGCAGCACTCATACACAGTGATTCACAGTCAATGTTACCTGTGGGAGAATGGGACAGCAGCACACACACACAGTGATTCACAGTCAATGTCACCTTGGAGGGAGAATGGTACAGCAGCACTCACACACAGTGATTCACAGCCAATGTTACTTGATGGGGAGAATGGTACAGCAGCACTCACACACAGTGATTCACAGTGAATGTTACCTGACAGGAGAATGGTACAGCAGCACTCACACACAGTGATTCACACTCAATGTTACCTGATGGGGAGAAAGGTACAGCAGCACTCACATACACGGATTCACAGTCAATGTTACCTGGTGGGGAGAATCACACAGCAGCACTCACACACAGTGATTCACAGTCAATGTTACCTGAGGGAGAATGCTACAGCAGCACTCACACACAGTGATTCACAGTCAATGTTACCTGAGGGAGAATGCTACAGCAGCACTCACACACAGTGATTCACAGTCAATGTTACCTGAGGGAGAGAATGGAACAGCAGCACTCACACACAGCGATTCACAGTCAATGTTACCTGACGGGGAGAATGGTACAGCAGCCCTCACACACAGTGATTCACAGTCAATGTTAACTGAGGGAGAGAATGGTACAGCAGCACTCACACACAGTGATTCACAGTCAATGCTAGCTGATGGGGAGAATGCTACAGCAGCACTCACACACAGTGATTCACAGTCAAGGTTACCTGACGGGGAGAATGGTACAGCAGCACTCACACACAGTGATTCACAGTCAATGTTACCAGAGGGAGAGAATGGTACAGCAGCACTCATACAGAGTGATTCACAGTCAATGTTACCTGGGGGGGAGAATAGCACAGCAGCACTCACACACAGTGATTCACAGTCAATGATACCTGACGGGGAGAATGATACAGCAGCACTCACACACAGTGATTCACAGTCAATGTTAACTGATGGGGCGAATGGTACAGCAGCACTCACACACAGTGATTCACAGTCAAGGTTACCTGACGGGGAGAATGGTACAGCAGCACTCACACACAGTGATTCACAGTCAATGTTACCTGAGGGAGAGAATGGTACAGCAGCACTCATACAGAGTGATTCACAGTCAATGTTACCTGGGGGGGGAGAATAGCACAGCAGCACTCTTACACAGTGATTCACAGTCAATGTTACCTGTGGGAGAATGGGACAGCAGCACTCACACACAGTGATTCACAGTCAATGTCAGCTTGGAGGGAGAATGGTACAGCAGCACTCACACACAGTGATTCACAGCCAATGTTACTTGATGGGGAGAATGGTACAGCAGCACTCACACACAGTGATTCACAGTCAATGTTACCTGACAGGGAGAATGGAACAGCAGCACACACACAGTGATTCACACTCAATGTTACCTGATGGGGAGAAAGGTACAGCAGCACTCACACACAGTGATTCACAGTCAATGTTACCTGGTGGGGAGAATCACACAGCAGCACTCACACACAGTGATTCACAGTCAATGTTACCTGAGGGAGAATGCTACAGCAGCACTCACACACAGTGATTCACAGTCAATGTTACCTGAGGGAGAATGCTACAGCAGCACTCACACACAGTGATTCACAGTCAATGTTACCTGAGGGAGAGAATGGTACAGCAGCACTCACACACAGTGATTCACAGTCAATGTTACCTGACGGGGAGAATGGTACAGCAGCCCTCACACACAGTGATTCACAGTCAATGTTACCTGAGGGAGAGAATGGTACAGCAGCACTCACACACAGTGATTCACAGTCAATGCTAGCTGATGGGGAGAATGTTACAGCAGCACTCACACACAGTGATTCACAGTCAATGTTACCTGACGGGGAGAATGGTACAGCAGCACTCACACACAGTGATTCACAGTCAATGTTACCTGACGGGGAGAATGGTACAGCAGCACTCACACACAGTGATTCACAGTCAATGTTACCTGAGGGAGAGAATGGTACAGCAGCACTCATACAGAGTGATTCACAGTCAATGTTACCTGGGGGGGAGAATAGCACAACAGCACTCATACACAGTGATTCACAGTCAATGTTACCTGTGGGAGAATGGTACAGCAGCACTCACACACAGTGATTCACAGTCAATGTTACCTGAGGGAGAGAATGGTACAGCAGCACTCATACAGAGTGATTCACAGTCAATGTTACCTGGTGGGGAGAATGGTACAGCAGCACTCACACACAGTGATTCACAGTCAATGATACCTGAAGGGGAGAATGATACAGCAGCACTCACACACAGTGATTCACAGTCAATGTTACCTGGTGGGGAGAATGGTACAGCAGCACTCACACACAGTGATTCACAGTCAATGTTACCTGACGGGGAAAATGGTACAGCAGCCCTCACACACAGTGATTCACAGTCAATGTTACCTGAGGGAGAGAATGGTACAGCAGCACTCACACACAGTGATTCACAGTCAATGCTAGCTGATGGGGAGAATGCTACAGCAGCACTCACACACAGTGATTCACAGTCAATGTTACCTGATGGGGAGAATGGTACTGCAGCTCTCACACACAGTGATTCACAGTCAAGGTTACCTGAGGGAGAGAATGGTACAGCAGCACTCACACAAAGTGATTCACAGTCAATGTTACCTGATGGGGAGAATGCTACATCAGCACTCACACACAGTGATTCACAGACAATGTTACCTGGTGGGGAGAATGGTACAGCAGCACTCACACACAGTGATTCACAGTCAATGTTACCTGATGGGGAGAATGGTACAGCAGCACACACACACAGTGATTCACAGTCAATGTTACCTGATGGGGAGAATGGTACAGCAGCACTCAAACACAGTGATTCACAGTCAATGCTAGCTGATGGGGAGAATGCTACAGCAGCACTCACACACAGTGATTCACAGTCAAGGTTACCTGACGGGGAGAATGGTACAGCAGCACTCACACACAGTGATTCACAGTCAATGTTACCAGAGGGAGAGAATGGTACAGCAGCACTCATACAGAGTGATTCACAGTCAATGTTACCTGGGGGGGAGAATAGCACAGCAGCACTCACACACAGTGATTCACAGTCAATGATACCTGACGGGGAGAATGATACAGCAGCACTCACACACAGTGATTCACAGTCAATGTTAACTGATGGGGCGAATGGTACAGCAGCACTCACACACAGTGATTCACAGTCAAGGTTACCTGACGGGGAGAATGGTACAGCAGCACTCACACACAGTGATTCACAGTCAATGTTACCTGAGGGAGAGAATGGTACAGCAGCACTCATACAGAGTGATTCACAGTCAATGTTACCTGGGGGGGGAGAATAGCACAGCAGCACTCTTACACAGTGATTCACAGTCAATGTTACCTGTGGGAGAATGGGACAGCAGCACTCACACACAGTGATTCACAGTCAATGTCAGCTTGGAGGGAGAATGGTACAGCAGCACTCACACACAGTGATTCACAGCCAATGTTACTTGATGGGGAGAATGGTACAGCAGCACTCACACACAGTGATTCACAGTCAATGTTACCTGACAGGGAGAATGGAACAGCAGCACACACACAGTGATTCACACTCAATGTTACCTGATGGGGAGAAAGGTACAGCAGCACTCACACACAGTGATTCACAGTCAATGTTACCTGGTGGGGAGAATCACACAGCAGCACTCACACACAGTGATTCACAGTCAATGTTACCTGAGGGAGAATGGGACAGCAGCACACACACACAGTGAATCACAGTCAATGTCACCTTGGAGGGAGAATGGTACAGCAGCACTCACACACAGTGATTCACAGCCAATGTTACTTGATGGGGAGAATGGTACAGCAGCACTCACACACAGTGATTCACAGTCAATGTTACCTGACAGGGAGAATGGTACAGCTGCACTCACACACAGTGATTCACAGTCAATGTTACCTGAGGGAGAATGGGATAGCAGCACTCACACACAGTGATTCACAGTCAATGTTACCTGAGGGAGAGAATGGTACAGCAGCACTCACACACAGTGATTCACAGTCAATGTTACCTGATGGGGAGAATGCTACAGCACCACTCTCACACAGTGATACACTGTCAATGTTACCTGTTGGGTAGAATGGTACAGCAGCACTCACACACAGTGATTCACAGTCAATGTTACCTGAGGGAGAGAATGGTTCAGCAGCACTCACACACAGTGATTCACAGTCAATGTTACCTGGTGGGGAGAATGGTACAGCAGCACTCACACACAGTGATTCACAGTCAATGATACCTGACGGGGAGAATGGTACAGCAGCACTCACACACAGTGATTCACAGTCAATGTTAACTGCTGGGGCGAATGGTACAGCAGCACTCACACACAGTGATTCACAGCCAATGTTAGCTGATGCGGAGAATGGTACAGCTGCACTCACAGACAGTGATTCACAGTCAATGTTACCTGAGGGAGAGAATGGTACAGCAGCACTCATACAGAGTGATTCACAGTCAATGCTACCTGGGGGGGAGAATAGCACAGCAGCACTCATACACAGTGATTCACAGTCAATGTTACCTGTGGGAGAATGGTACAGCAGCACTCACACACAGTGATTCACAGTCAATGTTACCTGAGGGAGAGAATGGTACAGCAGCACTCATACAGAGTGATTCACAGTCAATGTTACCTGGTGTGGAGAATGGTACAGCAGCACTCACACACAGTGATTCACAGTCAATGATACCTGACGGGGAGAATGATACAGCAGCACTCACACACAGTGATTCACAGTCAATGTTAACTGATGGGGCGAATGGTACAGCAGCACTCACACACAGTGATTCACAGTCAAGGTTACCTGACGGGGAGAATGGTACAGCAGCACTCACACACAGTGATTCACAGTCAATGTTACCTGAGGGAGAGAATGGTACAGCAGCACTCATACAGAGTGATTCACAGTCAATGTTACCTGGGGGGGAGAATAGCACAGCAGCACTCATACACAGTGATTCACAGTCAATGTTACCTGTGGGAGAATGGGACAGCAGCACACACACACAGTGATTCACAGTCAATGTCACCTTGGAGGGAGAATGGTACAGCAGCACTCACACACAGTGATTCACAGCCAATGTTACTTGATGGGGAGAATGGTACAGCAGCACTCACACACAGTGATTCACAGTGAATGTTACCTGACAGGAGAATGGTACAGCAGCACTCACACACAGTGATTCACACTCAATGTTACCTGATGGGGAGAAAGGTACAGCAGCACTCACATACACGGATTCACAGTCAATGTTACCTGGTGGGGAGAATCACACAGCAGCACTCACACACAGTGATTCACAGTCAATGTTACCTGAGGGAGAATGCTACAGCAGCACTCACACACAGTGATTCACAGTCAATGTTACCTGAGGGAGAATGCTACAGCAGCACTCACACACAGTGATTCACAGTCAATGTTACCTGAGGGAGAGAATGGAACAGCAGCACTCACACACAGCGATTCACAGTCAATGTTACCTGACGGGGAGAATGGTACAGCAGCCCTCACACACAGTGATTCACAGTCAATGTTAACTGAGGGAGAGAATGGTACAGCAGCACTCACACACAGTGATTCACAGTCAATGCTAGCTGATGGGGAGAATGCTACAGCAGCACTCACACACAGTGATTCACAGTCAAGGTTACCTGACGGGGAGAATGGTACAGCAGCACTCACACACAGTGATTCACAGTCAATGTTACCAGAGGGAGAGAATGGTACAGCAGCACTCATACAGAGTGATTCACAGTCAATGTTACCTGGGGGGGAGAATAGCACAGCAGCACTCACACACAGTGATTCACAGTCAATGATACCTGACGGGGAGAATGATACAGCAGCACTCACACACAGTGATTCACAGTCAATGTTAACTGATGGGGCGAATGGTACAGCAGCACTCACACACAGTGATTCACAGTCAATGTTACCAGAGGGAGAGAATGGTACAGCAGCACTCATACAGAGTGATTCACAGTCAATGTTACCTGGGGGGGAGAATAGCACAGCAGCACTCACACACAGTGATTCACAGTCAAGGTTACCTGACGGGGAGAATGGTACAGCAGCACTCACACACAGTGATTCACAGTCAATGTTACCTGAGGGAGAGAATGGTACAGCAGCACTCATACAGAGTGATTCACAGTCAATGTTACCTGGGGGGGGGAGAATAGCACAGCAGCACTCTTACACAGTGATTCACAGTCAATGTTACCTGTGGGAGAATGGGACAGCAGCACTCACACACAGTGATTCACAGTCAATGTCAGCTTGGAGGGAGAATGGTACAGCAGCACTCACACACAGTGATTCACAGCCAATGTTACTTGATGGGGAGAATGGTACAGCAGCACTCACACACAGTGATTCACAGTCAATGTTACCTGACAGGGAGAATGGAACAGCAGCACACACACAGTGATTCACACTCAATGTTACCTGATGGGGAGAAAGGTACAGCAGCACTCACACACAGTGATTCACAGTCAATGTTACCTGGTGGGGAGAATCACACAGCAGCACTCACACACAGTGATTCACAGTCAATGTTACCTGAGGGAGAATGCTACAGCAGCACTCACACACAGTGATTCACAGTCAATGTTACCTGAGGGAGAATGCTACAGCAGCACTCACACACAGTGATTCACAGTCAATGTTACCTGAGGGAGAGAATGGTACAGCAGCACTCACACACAGTGATTCACAGTCAATGTTACCTGACGGGGAGAATGGTACAGCAGCCCTCACACACAGTGATTCACAGTCAATGTTACCTGAGGGAGAGAATGGTACAGCAGCACTCACACACAGTGATTCACAGTCAATGCTAGCTGATGGGGAGAATGTTACAGCAGCACTCACACACAGTGATTCACAGTCAATGTTACCTGACGGGGAGAATGGTACAGCAGCACTCACACACAGTGATTCACAGTCAATGTTACCTGACGGGGAGAATGGTACAGCAGCACTCACACACAGTGATTCACAGTCAATGTTACCTGAGGGAGAGAATGGTACAGCAGCACTCATACAGAGTGATTCACAGTCAATGTTACCTGGGGGGGAGAATAGCACAGCAGCACTCATACACAGTGATTCACAGTCAATGTTACCTGTGGGAGAATGGTACAGCAGCACTCATACAGAGTGATTCACAGTCAATGTTACCTGGTGGGGAGAATGGTACAGCAGCACTCACACACAGTGATTCACAGTCAATGATACCTGAAGGGGAGAATGATACAGCAGCACTCACACACAGTGATTCACAGTCAATGTTACCTGGTGGGGAGAATGGTACAGCAGCACTCACACACAGTGATTCACAGTCAATGTTACCTGACGGGGAAAATGGTACAGCAGCCCTCACACACAGTGATTCACAGTCAATGTTACCTGAGGGAGAGAATGGTACAGCAGCACTCACACACAGTGATTCACAGTCAATGCTAGCTGATGGGGAGAATGCTACAGCAGCACTCACACACAGTGATTCACAGTCAATGTTACCTGATGGGGAGAATGGTACTGCAGCTCTCACACACAGTGATTCACAGTCAAGGTTACCTGAGGGAGAGAATGGTACAGCAGCACTCACACAAAGTGATTCACAGTCAATGTTACCTGATGGGGAGAATGCTACATCAGCACTCACACACAGTGATTCACAGACAATGTTACCTGGTGGGGAGAATGGTACAGCAGCACTCACACACAGTGATTCACAGTCAATGTTACCTGATGGGGAGAATGGTACAGCAGCACACACACACAGTGATTCACAGTCAATGTTACCTGATGGGGAGAATGGTACAGCAGCACTCAAACACAGTGATTCACAGTCAATGCTAGCTGATGGGGAGAATGCTACAGCAGCACTCACACACAGTGATTCACAGTCAAGGTTACCTGACGGGGAGAATGGTACAGCAGCACTCACACACAGTGATTCACAGTCAATGTTACCAGAGGGAGAGAATGGTACAGCAGCACTCATACAGAGTGATTCACAGTCAATGTTACCTGGGGGGGAGAATAGCACAGCAGCACTCACACACAGTGATTCACAGTCAATGATACCTGACGGGGAGAATGATACAGCAGCACTCACACACAGTGATTCACAGTCAATGTTAACTGATGGGGCGAATGGTACAGCAGCACACACACACAGTGATTCACAGTCAAGGTTACCTGACGGGGAGAATGGTACAGCAGCACTCACACACAGTGATTCACAGTCAATGTTACCTGAGGGAGAGAATGGTACAGCAGCACTCATACAGAGTGATTCACAGTCAATGTTACCTGGGGGGGGAGAATAGCACAGCAGCACTCTTACACAGTGATTCACAGTCAATGTTACCTGTGGGAGAATGGGACAGCAGCACTCACACACAGTGATTCACAGTCAATGTCAGCTTGGAGGGAGAATGGTACAGCAGCACTCACACACAGTGATTCACAGCCAATGTTACTTGATGGGGAGAATGGTACAGCAGCACTCACACACAGTGATTCACAGTCAATGTTACCTGACAGGGAGAATGGAACAGCAGCACACACACAGTGATTCACACTCAATGTTACCTGATGGGGAGAAAGGTACAGCAGCACTCACACACAGTGATTCACAGTCAATGTTACCTGGTGGGGAGAATCACACAGCAGCACTCACACACAGTGATTCACAGTCAATGTTACCTGAGGGAGAATGCTACAGCAGCACTCACACACAGTGATTCACAGTCAATGTTACCTGAGGGAGAATGCTACAGCAGCACTCACACACAGTGATTCACAGTCAATGTTACCTGAGGGAGAGAATGGTACAGCAGCACTCACACACAGTGATTCACAGTCAATGTTATCTGACGGGGAGAATGGTACAGCAGCCCTCACACACAGTGATTCACAGTCAATGTTACCTGAGGGAGAGAATGGTACAGCAGCACTCACACACAGTGATTCACAGTCAATGCTAGCTGATGGGGAGAATGTTACAGCAGCACTCACACACAGTGATTCACAGTCAATGTTACCTGACGGGGAGAATGGTACAGCAGCACTCACACACAGTGATTCACAGTCAATGTTACCTGAGGGAGAGAATGGTACAGCAGCACTCATACAGAGTGATTCACAGTCAATGTTACCTGGTGGGGAGAATGGTACAGCAGCACTCACACACAGTGATTCACAGTCAATGATACCTGAAGGGGAGAATGATACAGCAGCACTCACACACAGTGATTCACAGTCAATGTTACCTGGTGGGGAGAATGGTACAGCAGCACTCACACACAGTGATTCACAGTCAATGTTACCTGACGGGGAAAATGGTACAGCAGCCCTCACACACAGTGATTCACAGTCAATGTTACCTGAGGGAGAGAATGGTACAGCAGCACTCACACACAGTGATTCACAGTCAATGCTAGCTGATGGGGAGAATGCTACAGCAGCACTCACACACAGTGATTCACAGTCAATGTTACCTGATGGGGAGAATGGTACTGCAGCTCTCACACACAGTGATTCACAGTCAAGGTTACCTGAGGGAGAGAATGGTACAGCAGCACTCACACAAAGTGATTCACAGTCAATGTTACCTGATGGGGAGAATGCTACATCAGCACTCACACACAGTGATTCACAGACAATGTTACCTGGTGGGGAGAATGGTACAGCAGCACTCACACACAGTGATTCACAGTCAATGTTACCTGATGGGGAGAATGGTACAGCAGCACACACACACAGTGATTCACAGTCAATGTTACCTGATGGGGAGAATGCTACAGCAGCACTCATACACAGTGATTCACAGTCAATGTTACCTGGTGGGGAGAATCATACAGCAGCACTCACACACAGTGATTCACAGTCAATGTTACCTGGTGGGGAGAATAGCACAGCAGCACTCATACACAGTGATTCACAGTCAATGTTACCTGTGGGAGAATGGGACAGCAGCACTCACACACAGTGATTCACAGCCAATGTTACTTGATGGGGAGAATGGTACAGCAGCACTCACACACAGTGATTCACAGTCAATGTTACCTGGTGGGGAGAATCATACAGCAGCACTCACACACAGTGATTCACAGTCAATGTTACCTGGTGGGGAGAATCATACAGCAGCACTCACACACAGTGAATCACAGTCAATGTTACCTGATGGGGAGAATGGTACAGCAGCACTCACACACAGTGATTCACAGTCAATGTCACCTTGGAGGGAGAATGGTACAGCAGCACTCACACACAGTGATTCACAGCCAATGTTACTTGATGGGGAGAATGGTACAGCAGCACTCACACACAGTGATTCACAGTCAATGTTACCTGGTGGGGAGAATCATACAGCAGCACTCACACACAGTGATTCACAGTCAATGTTACCTGAGGGAGAATGGGATAGCAGCACTCACACACAGTGATTCACAGTCAATGTTACCTGAGGGAGAATGCTACAGCAGCACTCACACACAGTGATTCACAGTCAATGTTACCTGGTGTGCAGAATGGTACAGTAGCACTCACACACAGTGATTCACAGTCAATGTTACCTGACGGGGAGAATGGTACAGCAGCACTCACACACAGTGAGTCACAGTCAATGTTACCTGATGGGGTGAATGGTACAGCAGCACTGACAAACAGTGATTCACAGTCAATGTTACCTGGTGGGGAGAATGGTACAGCAGCACTCACACACAGTGATTCACAGTCAATGTTACCTGACAGTGAGAATGGTACAGCAGCACTCACACACAGTGATTCACAGTCAATGTTACCTGAGGGAGAGAATGGTACAGCAGCATTCACACACAGTGATTCACAGTCAATGTTACCTGGTGGGGAGAATGGTACAGCAGCACTCACACACAGTGATTCACAGTCAATGTTACCTGACAGTGAGAATGGTACAGCAGCACTCACACACAGTGATTCACAGTCAATGTTACCTGAGGGAGAGAATGGTACAGCAGCACTCACACACATTGATTCACAGTCAATGTTACCTGGTGGGGAGAATGGTACAGCAGCACTCACACACAGTGATTCACAGTCAATGTTAACTGACGGGGAGAATGGTACAGCAGCACTCACACACAGTGCTTCACAGTCAATGTTACCTGAGGGAGAGAATGGTACAGCAGCACTCACACACAGTGATTCACAGTCAATGTTACCTGATGGGGAGAATGCTACAGCAGCACTCACACACAGTGATTCACAGTCAATGTTAACGTAGGGAGAATGGTACAGCAGCACTCACACACAGTGATTCACAGTCAATGTTAACTGATGGGGCGAATGGTACAGCAGCACTCACACACAGTGATTCACAGTCAAGGTTAACTGACGGGGAGAATGGTAAAACAGCACTCACACACAGTGATTCACAGTCAATGTAACCAGATGGAGAGAATGGTACAGCCGCAGTCACACAAAGTGATTCACAGTCAAGGTTACCCGATGGGGAGAATGGTACAGCAGCACTCACACACAGTGCTTCACAGTCAATGTTACCTGAGGGAGAGAATGGTACAGCAGCACTCACACAGAGTGATTCACAGTCAAGGTTACCTGACAGGGAGAATGGTACAGCAGCACTCACACACAGTGATTCACAGTCAATGTTACCTGAGGGAGAATGGGATAGCAACACTCACACACAGTGATTCACAGTCAATGTTACCTGAGGGAGAGAATGGTACAGCAGCACTCACACACAGTGATTCACAGTCAATGTTACCTGATGGGGAGAATGCTACAGCAGCACTCACACACAGTGATTCACAGTCAATGATACCTGACGGGGAGAATGGTACAGCAGCACTCACACACAGTGATTCACAGTCAATGTTAACTGATGGGGCGAATGGTACAGCAGCACTCACACACAGTGATTCACAGTCAAGGTTACCTGGTGGGGAGAATGGTACAGCAGCACTCACACACAGTGATTCACAGTCAATGTTATCTGGTGGGGAGAATGGTACAGCAGCACTCACACACAGTGATTCACAGTCAATGTTACCTGACGGGGAGAATGGTACAGCAGCACTCACACACAGTGAGTCACAGTCAATGTTACCTGATGGGGTGAATGGTACAGCAGCACTGACAAACAGTGATTCACAGTCAATGTTACCTGGTGGGGAGAATGGTACAGCAGCACTCACACACAGTGATTCACAGTCAATGTTACCTGACAGTGAGAATGGTACAGCAGCACTCACACACAGTGATTCACAGTCAATGTTACCTGAGGGAGAGAATGGTACAGCAGCATTCACACACAGTGATTCACAGTCAATGTTACCTGATGGGGAGAATGCTACAGCACCACTCACACACAGTGATTCACAGTCAATGTTACCTGACAGTGAGAATGGTACAGCAGCACTCACACACAGTGATTCACAGTCAATGTTACCTGAGGGAGAGAATGGTACAGCAGCACTCACACACATTGATTCACAGTCAATGTTACCTGGTGGGGAGAATGGTACAGCAGCACTCACACACAGTGATTCACAGTCAATGTTAACTGACGGGGAGAATGGTACAGCAGCACTCACACACAGTGCTTCACAGTCAATGTTACCTGAGGGAGAGAATGGTACAGCAGCACTCACACACAGTGATTCACAGTCAATGTTACCTGATGGGGAGAATGCTACAGCAGCACTCACACACAGTGATTCACAGTCAATGTTAACGTAGGGAGAATGGTACAGCAGCACTCACACACAGTGATTCACAGTCAATGTTAACTGATGGGGCGAATGGTACAGCAGCACTCACACACAGTGATTCACAGTCAAGGTTAACTGACGGGGAGAATGGTAAAACAGCACTCACACACAGTGATTCACAGTCAATGTAACCAGATGGAGAGAATGGTACAGCCGCAGTCACACAAAGTGATTCACAGTCAAGGTTACCCGATGGGGAGAATGGTACAGCAGCACTCACACACAGTGCTTCACAGTCAATGTTACCTGAGGGAGAGAATGGTACAGCAGCACTCACACAGAGTGATTCACAGTCAAGGTTACCTGACAGGGAGAATGGTACAGCAGCACTCACACACAGTGATTCACAGTCAATGTTACCTGAGGGAGAATGGGATAGCAGCACTCACACACAGTGATTCACAGTCAATGTTACCTGAGGGAGAGAATGGTACAGCAGCACTCACACACAGTGATTCACAGTCAATGTTACCTGATGGGGAGAATGCTACAGCAGCACTCACACACAGTGATTCACAGTCAATGATACCTGACGGGGAGAATGGTACAGCAGCACTCACACACAGTGATTCACAGTCAATGTTAACTGATGGGGCGAATGGTACAGCAGCACTCACACACAGTGATTCACAGTCAAGGTTACCTGGTGGGGAGAATGGTACAGCAGCACTCACACACAGTGATTCACAGTCAATGTTATCTGGTGGGGAGAATGGTACAGCAGCACTCACACACAGTGATTCACAGTCAATGATACCTGACGGGGAGAATGGTACAGCAGCACTCACACACAGTGATTCACAGTCAATGTTAACTGATGGGGCGAATGGTACAGCAGCACTCACACACAGTGATTCACAGTCAAGGTTACCTGACGGGGAGAATGGTACAGCAGCACTCACACACAGTGATTCACAGTCAATGTTACCTGAGGGAGAGAATGGTACAGCAGCACTCATACAGAGTGATTCACAGTCAATGTTACCTGGGGGGGAGAATAGCACAGCAGCACTCATACACAGTGATTCACAGTCAATGTTACCTGAGGGAGAGAATGGTACAGCAGCACTGATACAGAATGATTCACAGTCAATGTTACGTGATGGGGAGAATGGTACAGCAGCACTCACACACAGTGATTCACAGTCAATGATACCTGACGATGAGAATGATACAGCAGCACTCACACACAGTGATTCACAGTCAATGTTACCTGGTGGGGAGAATGGTACAGCAGCACTCACACACAGTGATTCACAGTCAATGTTACCTGACGGGGAAAATGGTACAGCAGCACTCACACACAGTGATTCACAGTCAATGTTACCTGAGGGAGAGAATGGTACAGCAACACTCACACACAGTGATTCACAGTCAATGCTAGCTGATGGGGAGAATGCTACAGCAGCACTCACACACAGTGATTCACAGTCAATGTTACCTGGTGGGGAGAATGGTACAGCAGCACTCACACACAGTGATTCACAGTCAATGTTACCTGACGGGGAGAATGGTACAGCAGCACTCACAAACAGTGATTCACAGTCAAGGTTACCTGAGGGAGAGAATGGTACAGCAGCACTCACACAAAGTGATTCACAGTCAATGTTACCTGATGGGGAGAATGCTACATCAGCACTCACACACAGTGATTCACAGACAATGTTACCTGGTGGGGAGAATGGTACAGCAGCACTCACACACAGTGATTCACAGTCAATGTTACCTGATGGGGAGAATGGTACAGCAGCACACACACACAGTGATTCACAGTCAATGTTACCTGATGGGGAGAATGGTACAGCAGCACTCACACACAGTGATTCACAGTCAATGTTACCTGGTGGGGAGAATGGTACAGCAGCACTCACACACAGTGATTCACAGTCAATGTTACCTGACGGGGAGAATGGTACAGCCGCACTCACACACAGTGATTCACAGTCAATGTTACCTGAGGGAAAGAATGGTACAGCAGCACTCACACACAGTGATTCACAGCCAATGTTAGCTGATGCGGAGAATGGTACAGCTGCACTCACACACAGTGATTCACAGTCAATGTTACCTGATGGAGAGATTGGTAAATCAGCACTCACACACAGTGATTCACTGTCAATGTTTCGTGATGGGGTGAATGTTACAGCAGCACTCACACACAGTGATTCACAGTCAATGTTACCTGATGGGGTCAATGGTACAGCAGCACTCACACACAGTGATCGACAGTCAATGTAACCAGATGGAGAGAATGGTACAGCCGCAGTCACACAAAGTGATTCACAGTCAAGGTTACCCGATGGGGAGAATGGTACAGCAGCACTCACACACAGTGATTCACAGTCAATGTTACCTGAGGGAGAGAATGGTACAGCAGCACTCACACAGAGTGATTCACAGTCAAGGTTACCTGACAGGGAGAATGGTACAGCTGCACTCACACACAGTGATTCACAGTCAATGTTACCTGAGGGAGAATGGGATAGCAGCACTCACACACAGTGATTCACAGTCAATGTTACCTGAGGGAGAGAATGGTACAGCAGCACTCACACACAGTGATTCACAGTCAATGTTACCTGATGGGGAGAATGCTACAGCACCACTCTCACACAGTGATACACTGTCAATGTTACCTGTTGGGTAGAATGGTACAGCAGCACTCACACACAGTGATTCACAGTCAATGTTACCTGAGGGAGAGAATGGTACAGCAGCACTCACACACAGTGATTCACAGTCAATGTTACCTGGTGGGGAGAATGGTACAGCAGCACTCACACACAGTGATTCACAGTCAATGATACCTGACGGGGAGAATGGTACAGCAGCACTCACACACAGTGATTCACAGTCAATGTTAACTGATGGGGCGAATGGTACAGCAGCACTCACACACAGTGATTCACAGCCAATGTTAGCTGATGCAGAGAATGGTACAGCTGCACTCACAGACAGTGATTCACAGTCAATGTTACCTGAGGGAGAGAATGGTACAGCAGCACTCATACAGAGTGATTCACAGTCAATGCTACCTGGGGGGGAGAATAGCACAGCAGCACTCATACACAGTGATTCACAGTCAATGTTACCTGTGGGAGAATGGTACAGCAGCACTCACACACAGTGATTCACAGTCAATGTTACCTGAGGGAGAGAATGGTACAGCAGCACTCATACAGAGTGATTCACAGTCAATGTTACCTGGTGTGGAGAATGGTACAGCAGCACTCACACACAGTGATTCACAGTCAATGATACCTGACGGGGAGAATGATACAGCAGCACTCACACACAGTGATTCACAGTCAATGTTAACTGATGGGGCGAATGGTACAGCAGCACTCACACACAGTGATTCACAGTCAAGGTTACCTGACGGGGAGAATGGTACAGCAGCACTCACACACAGTGATTCACAGTCAATGTTACCTGAGGGAGAGAATGGTACAGCAGCACTCATACAGAGTGATTCACAGTCAATGTTACCTGGGGGGGAGAATAGCACAGCAGCACTCATACACAGTGATTCACAGTCAATGTTACCTGTGGGAGAATGGGACAGCAGCACACACACACAGTGATTCACAGTCAATGTCACCTTGGAGGGAGAATGGTACAGCAGCACTCACACACAGTGATTCACAGCCAATGTTACTTGATGGGGAGAATGGTACAGCAGCACTCACACACAGTGATTCACAGTCAATGTTACCTGACAGGGAGAATGGTACAGCAGCACACACACAGTGATTCACACTCAATGTTACCTGATGGGGAGAAAGGTACAGCAGCACTCACACACACGGATTCACAGTCAATGTTACCTGGTGGGGAGAATCACACAGCAGCACTCACACACAGTGATTCACTGTCAATGTTACCTGAGGGAGAATGCTACAGCAGCACTCACACACAGTGATTCACAGTCAATGATACCTGACGATGAGAATGCTACAGCAGCACTCACACACAGTGATTCACAGTCAATGTTACCTGAGGGAGAGAATGGTACAGCAGCACTCACACACAGTGATTCACAGTCAATGTTACCTGACGGGGAGAATGGTACAGCAGCCCTCACACACAGTGATTCACAGTCAATGTTACCTGAGGGAGAGAATGGTACAGCAGCACTCACACACAGTGATTCACAGTCAATGCTAGCTGATGGGGAGAATGCTACAGCAGCACTCGCACACAGTGATTCACAGTCAAGGTTACCTGACGGGGAGAATGGTACAGCAGCACTCACACACAGTGATTCACAGTCAATGTTACCTGAGGGAGAGAATGGTACAGCAGCACTCATACAGAGTGATTCACAGTCAATGTTACCTGGGGGGGAGAATAGCACAGCAGCACTCATACTCAGTGATTCACAGTCAATGTTACCTGTGGGAGAATGGTACAGCAGCACTCACACACAGTGATTCACAGTCAATGTTACCTGAGGGAGAGAATCGTACAGCAGCACTCATACAGAGTGATTCACAGTCAATGTTACCTGGTGGGGAGAATGGTACAGCAGCACTCACACACAGTGATTCACAGTCAATGATACCTGTGGGAGAATGGTACAGCAGCACTCACACACAGTGATTCACAGTCAATGTTACCTGAGGGCGAGAATGGTACAGCAGCACTCATACAGAGTGATTCACAGTCAATGTTACCTGGTGGGGAGAATGGTACAGCAGCACTCACACACAGTGATTCACAGTCAATGATACCTGACGGGGAGAATGATACAGCAGCACTCATACAGAGTGATTCACAGTCAATGTTAACTGATGGGGCGAATGGTACAGCAGCACTCACACACAGTGATTCACAGTCAATGTTAACTGATGGGGCGAATGGAACAGCAGCACTCACACACAGTGATTCACAGTCAAGGTTACCTGACGGGGAGAATGTTACAGCAGCACTCACACACAGTGATTCACAGTCAATGTTACCTGAGGGAGAGAATGGTACAGCAGCACTCATACAGAGTGATTCACAGTCAATGTTACCTGGGGGGGGGAGAATAGCACAGCAGCACTCATACACAGTGATTCACAGTCAATGTTACTTGTGGGAGAATGGGACAGCAGCACTCACACACAGTGATTCACAGTCAATGTCACCTTGGAGGGAGAATGCTACAGCAGCACTCACACACAGTGATTCACAGTAAATGTTACTTGTGGGAGAATGGGACAGCAGCACTCACACACAGTGATTCACAGTCAATGTCACCTTGGAGGGAGAATGGTACAGCAGCACTCACACACAGTGATTCACAGCCAATGTTACTTGATGGGGAGAATGGTACAGCAGCACTCACACACAGTGATTCACAGTCAAGGTTACCTGATGGGGAGAAAGGTACAGCAGCACTCACACACACGGATTCACAGTCAATGTTACCTGATGGGGAGAAAGGTACAGCAGCACTCACACACAGTGATTCACAGTCAATGTTACCTGAGGGAGAATGCTACAGCAGCACTCACACACAGTGATTCACAGTCAATGTTACCTGAGGGAGAATGCTACAGCAGCACTCACACACAGTGATTCACAGTCAATGTTACCTGAGGGAGAGAATGGTACAGCAGCACTCACACACAGTGATTCACAGTCAATGTTACCTGACGGGGAGAATGGTACAGCAGCCCTCACACACAGTGATTCACAGTCAATGTTACCTGAGGGAGAGAATGGTACAGCAGCACTCACACACAGTGATTCACAGTCAATGCTAGCTGATGGGGAGAATGCTACAGCAGCACTCATACAGAGTGATTAACAGTCAATGTTACCTGGTGGGGAGAATGGTACAGCTGCACTCACACACAGTGATTCACAGTCAATGTTACCTGACAGGGAGAATGGTACAGCAGCACTCACACACAGTGATTCTCAGTCAAGGTTACCTGAGGGAGAGAATGGTACAGCTGCACTCACACACAGTGATTCACAGTCAATGTTACCTGACGGGGAGAATGGTACAGCAGCACTCACACACAGTGATTCACAGTCAAGGTTACCTGAGGGAGAGAATGATACAGCTGCACTCACACACAGTGATTCACAGTCAATGTTACCTGACGGGGAGAATGGTACAGCAGCACTCACACACAGTGATTCACAGTCAAGGTTACCTGAGGGAGAGAATGGTACAGCAGCACTCACACACAGTGATTCACAGACAATGTTACCTGGTGGGGAGAATGGTACAGCAGCACTCACACACAGTGATTCACAGTCAATGTTACGTGATGGGGAGAATGGTACAGCAGCACACACACACAGTGATTCACAGTCAATGTTACCTGATGGGGAGAATGCTAGAGCAGCACTCACACACAGTGATTCACAGTCAATGTTTCCTGGTGGGGAGAATGGTACAGCAGCACTCACACACAGTGATTCACAGTCAAGGTTACCTGACGGGGAGAATGGTACAGCCGCACTCATACACAGTGATTCACAGTCAATGTTACCTGAGGGAAAGAATGGTACAGCAGCACTCACACACAGTGATTCACAGCCAATGTTACCTGATAGGGAGATTGGTAAAGCAGCACTCACACACAGTGATTCACTGTCAATGTTTCCTGATGGGGTGAATGTTACAGCAGCACTCACACACAGTGATTCACAGTCAATGTTACCTGATGGGGTCAATGGTACAGCAGCACTCACACACAGTGATCCACAGTCAATGTAACCAGATGGAGAGAATGGTACAGCAGCACTCACACACAGTGATTCACAGTCAAGGTTACCCGATGGGGAGAATGGTACAGCAGCACTCACACACAGTGATTCACAGTCAAGGTTACCTGACGGGGAGAATGGAACAGCAGCACTCACACACAGTGCTTCACAGTCAATGTTACCTGAGGGAGAGAATGGTACAGCAGCACTCACACAGAGATTCACAGTCAATGTTACCTGACAGGGAGAATGGTACAGCAGCACACACACAGTGATTCACACTCAATGTTACCTGATGGGGAGAAAGGTACAGCAGCACTCACACACACGGATTCACAGTCAATGTTACCTGGTGGGGAGAATCACACAGCAGCACTCACACACAGTGATTCACTGTCAATGTTACCTGAGGGAGAATGCTACAGCAGCACTCACACACAGTGATTCACAGTCAATGATACCTGACGATGAGAATGCTACAGCAGCACTCACACACAGTGATTCACAGTCAATGTTACCTGAGGGAGAGAATGGTACAGCAGCACTCACACACAGTGATTCACAGTCAATGTTACCTGACGGGGAGAATGGTACAGCAGCCCTCACACACAGTGATTCACAGTCAATGTTACCTGAGGGAGAGAATGGTACAGCAGCACTCACACACAGTGATTCACAGTCAATGCTAGCTGATGGGGAGAATGCTACAGCAGCACTCACACACAGTGATTCACAGTCAAGGTTACCTGACGGGGAGAATGGTACAGCAGCACTCACACACAGTGATTCACAGTCAATGTTACCTGAGGGAGAGAATGGTACAGCAGCACTCATACAGAGTGATTCACAGTCAATGTTACCTGGGGGGGAGAATAGCACAGCAGCACTCACACACAGTGATTCACAGTCAATGTTACCTGGTGGGGAGAATGGTACAGCAGCACTCACACACAGTGATTCACAGTCAATGTTACCTGTGGGAGAATGGTACAGCAGCACTCACACACAGTGATTCACAGTCAATGTTACCTGAGGGAGAGAATCGTACAGCAGCACTCATACAGAGTGATTCACAGTCAATGTTACCTGGTGGGGAGAATGGTACAGCAGCACTCACACACAGTGATTCACAGTCAATGATACCTGTGGGAGAATGGTACAGCAGCACTCACACACAGTGATTCACAGTCAATGTTACCTGAGGGCGAGAATGGTACAGCAGCACTCATACAGAGTGATTCACAGTCAATGTTACCTGGTGGGGAGAATGGTACAGCAGCACTCACACACAGTGATTCACAGTCAATGATACCTGACGGGGAGAATGATACAGCAGCACTGACACACAGTGATTCACAGTCAATGTTAACTGATGGGGCGAATGGTACAGCAGCACTCACACACAGTGATTCACAGTCAATGTTAACTGATGGGGCGAATGGTACAGCAGCACTCACACACAGTGATTCACAGTCAATGTTAACTGATGGGGCGAATGGTACAGCAGCACTCACACACAGTGATTCACAGTCAAGGTTACCTGACGGGGAGAATGGTACAGCAGCACTCACACACAGTGATTCACAGTCAATGTTACCTGAGGGAGAGAATGGTACAGCAGCACTCATACAGAGTGATTCACAGTCAATGTTACCTGGGGGGGGGAGAATAGCACAGCAGCACTCACACACAGTGATTCACAGTCAATGTTACTTGTGGGAGAATGGGACAGCAGCACTCACACACAGTGATTCACAGTCAATGTCACCTTGGAGGGAGAATGGTACAGCAGCACTCACACACAGTGATTCACAGCCAATGTTACTTGATGGGGAGAATGGTACAGCAGCACTCACACACAGTGATTCACAGTCAATGTTACCTGACAGGGAGAATGGTACAGCAGCACACACACAGTGATTCACACTCAATGTTACCTGATGGGGAGAAAGGTACAGCAGCACTCACACACACGGATTCACAGTCAATGTTACCTGGTGGGGAGAATCATACAGCAGCACTCACACACAGTGATTCACAGTCAATGTTACCTGAGGGAGAATGCTACAGCAGCACTCACACACAGTGATTCACAGTCAATGTTACCTGAGGGAGAATGCTACAGCAGCACTCACACACAGTGATTCACAGTCAATGTTACCTGAGGGAGAGAATGGTACAGCAGCACTCACACACAGTGATTCACAGTCAATGTTACCTGACGGGGAGAATGGTACAGCAGCCCTCACACACAGTGATTCACAGTCAATGTTACCTGAGGGAGAGAATGGTACAGCAGCACTCACACACAGTGATTCACAGTCAATGCTAGCTGATGGGGAGAATGCTACAGCAGCACTCATACACAGTGATTCACAGTCAATGTTACCTGGTGGGGAGAATGGTACAGCTGCACTCACACACAGTGATTCACAGTCAATGTTACCTGACGGGGAGAATGGTACAGCAGCACTCACACACAGTGATTCACAGTCAAGGTTACCTGAGGGAGAGAATGGTACTGCAGCACTCACACAAAGTGATTCACAGTCAATGTTACCTGATGGGGAGAATGCTACATCAGCACTCACACACAGTGATTCACAGTCAATGTTACCTGAGGGAGAGAATGGTACAGCAGCACTCATACAGAGTGATTCACAGTCAATGTTACCTGGGGGGGAGAATAGCACAGCAGCACTCATACACAGTGATTCACAGTCAATGTTACCTGTGGGAGAATGGTACAGCAGCACTCACACACAGTGATTCACAGTCAATGTTACCTGAGGGAGAGAATCGTACAGCAGCACTCATACAGAGTGATTCACAGTCAATGTTACCTGGTGGGGAGAATGGTACAGCAGCACTCACACACAGTGATTCACAGTCAATGATACCTGTGGGAGAATGGTACAGCAGCACTCACACACAGTGATTCACAGTCAAGGTTACCTGAGGGCGAGAATGGTACAGCAGCACTCATACAGAGTGATTCACAGTCAATGTTACCTGACGGGGAGAATGGTACAGCAGCACTCACACACAGTGATTCACAGTCAAGGTTACCTGAGGGAGAGAATGGTACAGCAGCACTCACACACAGTGATTCACAGACAATGTTAACTGACGGGGAGAATGGTACAGCAGCACTCACACACAGTGATTCACAGTCAATGTTACGTGATGGGGAGAATGGTACAGCAGCACACACACACAGTGATTCACAGTCAATGTTACCTGAGGGAGAGAATGGTACAGCAGCACTCATACAGAGTGATTCACAGTCAATGTTACCTGGGGGGGGAGAATAGCACAGCAGCACTCATACACAGTGATTCACAGTCAATGTTACTTGTGGGAGAATGGGACAGCAGCACTCACACACAGTGATTCACAGTCAATGTCACCTTGGAGGGAGAATGGTACAGCAGCACTCACACACAGTGATTCACAGCCAATGTTACTTGATGGGGAGAATGGTACAGCAGCACTCACACACAGTGATTCACAGTCAATGTTACCTGACAGGGAGAATGGTACAGCAGCACACACACAGTGATTCACACTCAATGTTACCTGATGGGGAGAAAGGTACAGCAGCACTCACACACACGGATTCACAGTCAATGTTACCTGGTGGGGAGAATCATACAGCAGCACTCACACACAGTGATTCACAGTCAATGTTACCTGAGGGAGAATGCTACAGCAGCACTCACACACAGTGATTCACAGTCAATGTTACCTGAGGGAGAATGCTACAGCAGCACTCACACACAGTGATTCACAGTCAATGTTACCTGAGGGAGAGAATGGTACAGCAGCACTCACACACAGTGATTCACAGTCAATGTTACCTGACGGGGAGAATGGTACAGCAGCCCTCACACACAGTGATTCACAGTCAATGTTACCTGAGGGAGAGAATGGTACAGCAGCACTCACACACAGTGATTCACAGTCAATGCTAGCTGATGGGGAGAATGCTACAGCAGCACTCATACACAGTGATTCACAGTCAATGTTACCTGGTGGGGAGAATGGTACAGCTGCACTCACACACAGTGATTCACAGTCAATGTTACCTGACGGGGAGAATGGTACAGCAGCACTCACACACAGTGATTCACAGTCAAGGTTACCTGAGGGAGAGAATGGTACAGCAGCACTCACACAAAGTGATTCACAGTCAATGTTACCTGATGGGGAGAATGCTACATCAGCACTCACACACAGTGATTCACAGACAATGTTACCTGGTGGGGAGAATGGTACAGCAGCACTCACACACAGTGATTCACAGTCAATGTTACGTGATGGGGAGAATGGTACAGCAGCACACACACACAGTGATTCACAGTCAATGTTACCTGATGGGGAGAATGCTACAGCAGCACTCACACACAGTGATTCACAGTCAAGGTTACCTGACGGGAAGAATGGTACAGCCGCACTCATACACAGTGATTCACAGTCAATGTTACCTGAGGGAAAGAATGGTACAGCAGCACTCACACACAGTGATTCACAGCCAATGTTACCTGATAGGGAGATTGGTAAAGCAGCACTCACACACAGTGATTCACTGTCAATGTTTCCTGATGGGGTGAATGTTACAGCAGCACTCACACACAGTGATTCACAGTCAATGTTACCTGATGGGGTCAATGGTACAGCAGCACTCACACACAGTGATCCACAGTCAATGTAACCAGATGGAGAGAATGGTACAGCAGCACTCACACACAGTGATTCACAGTCAAGGTTACCCGGTGGGGAGAATGGTACAGCAGCACTCACACACAGTGATTCACAGTCAAGGTTACCTGACGGGGAGAATGGAACAGCAGCACTCACACACAGTGCTTCACAGTCAATGTTACCTGAGGGAGAGAATGGTACAGCAGCACTCACACAGAGATTCACAGTCAATGTTACCTGACAGGGAGAATGGTACAGCAGCACACACACAGTGATTCACACTCAATGTTACCTGATGGGGAGAAAGGTACAGCAGCACTCACACACAGTGATTCACAGTCAATGTTACCTGGTGGGGAGAATCACACAGCAGCACTCACACACAGTGATTCACTGTCAATGTTACCTGAGGGAGAATGCTACAGCAGCACTCACACACAGTGATTCACAGTCAATGATACCTGACGATGAGAATGCTACAGCAGCACTCACACACAGTGATTCACAGTCAATGTTACCTGAGGGAGAGAATGGTACAGCAGCACTCACACACAGTGATTCACAGTCAATGTTACCTGACGGGGAGAATGGTACAGCAGCCCTCACACACAGTGATTCACAGTCAATGTTACCTGAGGGAGAGAATGGTACAGCAGCACTCACACACAGTGATTCACAGTCAATGCTAGCTGATGGGGAGAATGCTACAGCAGCACTCACACACAGTGATTCACAGTCAAGGTTACCTGACGGGGAGAATGGTACAGCAGCACTCACACACAGTGATTCACAGTCAATGTTACCTGAGGGAGAGAATGGTACAGCAGCACTCATACAGAGTGATTCACAGTCAATGTTACCTGGGGGGGAGAATAGCACAGCAGCACTCATACACAGTGATTCACAGTCAATGTTACCTGTGGGAGAATGGTACAGCAGCACTCACACACAGTGATTCACAGTCAATGTTACCTGAGGGAGAGAATCGTACAGCAGCACTCATACAGAGTGATTCACAGTCAATGTTACCTGGTGGGGAGAATGGTACAGCAGCACTCACACACAGTGATTCACAGTCAATGATACCTGATGGAGAGAATGGTACAGCAGCACTCACACACAGTGATTCACAGTCAATGTTAACTGAGGGCGAGAATGGTACAGCAGCACTCATACAGAGTGATTCACAGTCAATGTTACCTGGTGGGGAGAATGGTACAGCAGCACTCACACACAGTGATTCACAGTCAATGATACCTGACGGGGAGAATGATACAGCAGCACTCACACACAGTGATTCACAGTCAATGTTACCTGACGGGGAGAATGGTACAGCAGCACTCACACACAGTGATTCACAGTCAATGTTACCTGAGGGAGAGAATGGTACAGCAGCACTCATACAGAGTGATTCACAGTCAATGTTACCTGGGGGGGGAGAATAGCACAGCAGCACTCATACACAGTGATTCACAGTCAATGTTACTTGTGGGAGAATGGGACAGCAGCACTCACACACAGTGATTCACAGTCAATGTCACCTTGGAGGGAGAATGGTACAGCAGCACTCACACACAGTGATTCACAGCCAATGTTACTTGATGGGGAGAATGGTACAGCAGCACTCACACACAGTGATTCACAGTCAATGTTACCTGACAGGGAGAATGGTACAGCACCACACACACAGTGATTCACACTCAATGTTACCTGATGGGGAGAAAGGTACAGCAGCACTCACACACACGGATTCACAGTCAATGTTACCTGGTGGGGAGAATCATACAGCAGCACTCACACACAGTGATTCACAGTCAATGTTACCTGAGGGAGAATGCTACAGCAGCACTCACACACAGTGATTCACAGTCAATGTTACCTGAGGGAGAATGCTACAGCAGCACTCACACACAGTGATTCACAGTCAATGTTACCTGAGGGAGAGAATGGTACAGCAGCCCTCACACACAGTGATTCACAGTCAATGTTACCTGAGGGAGAGAATGGTACAGCAGCACTCACACACAGTGATTCACAGTCAATGCTAGCTGATGGGGAGAATGCTACAGCAGCACTCATACACAGTGATTCACAGTCAATGTTACCTGAGGGAGAGAATGGTACAGCAGCACTCACACACAGTGATTCACAGTCAATGTTACCTGACGGGGAGAATGGTACAGCAGCCCTCACACACAGTGATTCACAGTCAATGTTACCTGAGGGAGAGAATGGTACAGCAGCACTCACACACAGTGATTCACAGTCAATGCTAGCTGATGGGGAGAATGCTACAGCAGCACTCACACACAGTGATTCACAGTCAAGGTTACCTGACGGGGAGAATGGTACAGCAGCACTCACACACAGTGATTCACAGTCAATGTTACCTGAGGGAGAGAATGGTACAGCAGCACTCATACAGAGTGATTCACAGTCAATGTTACCTGGGGGGGAGAATAGCACAGCAGCACTCATACACAGTGATTCACAGTCAATGTTACCTGTGGGAGAATGGTACAGCAGCACTCACACACAGTGATTCACAGTCAATGTTACCTGAGGGAGAGAATCGTACAGCAGCACTCATACAGAGTGATTCACAGTCAATGTTACCTGGTGGGGAGAATGGTACAGCAGCACTCACACACAGTGATTCACAGTCAATGATACCTGATGGAGAGAATGGTACAGCAGCACTCACACACAGTGATTCACAGTCAATGTTAACTGAGGGCGAGAATGGTACAGCAGCACTCATACAGAGTGATTCACAGTCAATGTTACCTGGTGGGGAGAATGGTACAGCAGCACTCACACACAGTGATTCACAGTCAATGATACCTGACGGGGAGAATGATACAGCAGCACTCACACACAGTGATTCACAGTCAATGTTACCTGACGGGGAGAATGGTACAGCAGCACTCACACACAGTGATTCACAGTCAATGTTACCTGAGGGAGAGAATGGTACAGCAGCACTCATACAGAGTGATTCACAGTCAATGTTACCTGGGGGGGGAGAATAGCACAGCAGCACTCATACACAGTGATTCACAGTCAATGTTACTTGTGGGAGAATGGGACAGCAGCACTCACACACAGTGATTCACAGTCAATGTCACCTTGGAGGGAGAATGGTACAGCAGCACTCACACACAGTGATTCACAGCCAATGTTACTTGATGGGGAGAATGGTACAGCAGCACTCACACACAGTGATTCACAGTCAATGTTACCTGACAGGGAGAATGGTACAGCACCACACACACAGTGATTCACACTCAATGTTACCTGATGGGGAGAAAGGTACAGCAGCACTCACACACACGGATTCACAGTCAATGTTACCTGGTGGGGAGAATCATACAGCAGCACTCACACACAGTGATTCACAGTCAATGTTACCTGAGGGAGAATGCTACAGCAGCACTCACACACAGTGATTCACAGTCAATGTTACCTGAGGGAGAATGCTACAGCAGCACTCACACACAGTGATTCACAGTCAATGTTACCTGAGGGAGAGAATGGTACAGCAGCCCTCACACACAGTGATTCACAGTCAATGTTACCTGAGGGAGAGAATGGTACAGCAGCACTCACACACAGTGATTCACAGTCAATGCTAGCTGATGGGGAGAATGCTACAGCAGCACTCATACACAGTGATTCACAGTCAATGTTACCTGGTGGGGAGAATGGTACAGCTGCACTCACACACAGTGATTCACAGTCAATGTTACCTGACGGGGAGAATGGTACAGCAGCACTCACACACAGTGATTCACAGTCAAGGTTACCTGAGGGAGAGAATGGTACAGCAGCACTCACACACAGTGATTCACAGTCAATGTTACCTGATGGGGAGAATGCTACATCAGCACTCACACACAGTGATTCACAGACAATGTTACCTGGTGGGGAGAATGGTACAGCAGCACTCACACACAGTGATTCACAGTCAATGTTACGTGATGGGGAGAATGCTACAGCAGCACTCACACACAGTGATTCACAGTCAATGTTTCCTGGTGGGGAGAATGGTACAGCAGCACTCACACACAGTGATTCACAGTCAAGGTTACCTGACGGGGAGAATGGTACAGCCGCACTCATACACAGTGATTCACAGTCAATGTTACCTGAGGGAAAGAATGGTACAGCAGCACTCACACACAGTGATTCACAGCCAATGTTACCTGATAGGGAGATTGGTAAAGCAGCACTCACACACAGTGATTCACTGTCAATGTTTCCTGATGGGGTGAATGTTTCCGCAGCACTCACACACAGTGATTCACAGTCAATGTTACCTGATGGGGTCAATGGTACAGCAGCACTCACACACAGTGATCCACAGTCAATGTAACCAGATGGAGAGAATGGTACAGCAGCACTCACACACAGTGATTCACAGTCAAGGTTACCCGATGGGGAGAATGGTACAGCAGCACTCACACACAGTGATTCACAGTCAAGGTTACCTGACGGGGAGAATGGAACAGCAGCACTCACACACAGTGCTTCACAGTCAATGTTACCTGAGGGAGAGAATGGTACAGCAGCACTCACACAGAGTGATTCACAGTCAAGGTTACCTGACAGGGAGAATGGTACAGCAGCACTCACACACAGTGATTCACAGTCAATGTTACCTGAGGGAGAATGGGATAGCAGCACTCACACACAGTGATTCACAGTCAATGTTAACTGAGGGAGAGAATGGTACAGCAGCACTCACACACAGTGATTCACAGTCAATGTTACCTGATGGGGAGAATGCTACAGCACCACTCACACACAGTGATACACTGTCAATGTTACCTGGTGGGGAGAATGGTACAGCAGCACTCACACACAGTGATTCACAGTCAATGTTACCTGAGGGAGAGAATGGTACAGCAGCACTCACACACAGTGATTCACAGTCAATGTTACCTGGTGGGGAGAATGGTACAGCAGCACTCACACACAGTGATTCACAGTCAATGATACCTGACGGGGAGAATGGTACAGCACCACACACACAGTGATTCACACTCAATGTTACCTGATGGGGAGAAAGGTACAGCAGCACTCACACACACGGATTCACAGTCAATGTTACCTGGTGGGGAGAATCATACAGCAGCACTCACACACAGTGATTCACAGTCAATGTTACCTGAGGGAGAATGCTACAGCAGCACTCACACACAGTGATTCACAGTCAATGTTACCTGAGGGAGAATGCTACATCAGCACTCACACACAGTGATTCACAGTCAATGTTACCTGAGGGAGAGAATGGTACAGCAGCCCTCACACACAGTGATTCACAGTCAATGTTACCTGAGGGAGAGAATGGTACAGCAGCACTCACACACAGTGATTCACAGTCAATGCTAGCTGATGGGGAGAATGCTACAGCAGCACTCATACACAGTGATTCACAGTCAATGTTACCTGGTGGGGAGAATGGTACAGCTGCACTCACACACAGTGATTCACAGTCAATGTTACCTGACGGGGAGAATGGTACAGCAGCACTCACACACAGTGATTCACAGTCAAGGTTACCTGAGGGAGAGAATGGTACAGCAGCACTCACACACAGTGATTCACAGTCAATGTTACCTGATGGGGAGAATGCTACATCAGCACTCACACACAGTGATTCACAGACAATGTTACCTGGTGGGGAGAATGGTACAGCAGCACTCACACACCGTGATTCACAGTCAATGTTACGTGATGGGGAGAATGGTACAGCAGCACACACACACAGTGATTCACAGTCAATGTTACCTGATGGGGAGAAAGCTACAGCAGCACTCACACACAGTGATTCACAGTCAATGTTTCCTGGTGGGGAGAATGGTACAGCAGCACTCACACACAGTGATTCACAGTCAAGGTTACCTGACGGGGAGAATGGTACAGCCGCACTCATACACAGTGATTCACAGTCAATGTTACCTGAGGGAAAGAATGGTACAGCAGCACTCACACACAGTGATTCACAGCCAATGTTACCTGATAGGGAGATTGGTAAAGCAGCACTCACACACAGTGATTCACTGTCAATGTTTCCTGATGGGGTGAATGTTACAGCAGCACTCACACACAGTGATTCACAGTCAATGTTACCTGATGGGGTCAATGGTACAGCAGCACTCACACACAGTGATCCACAGTCAATGTAACCAGATGGAGAGAATGGTACAGCAGCACTCACACACAGTGATTCACAGTCAAGGTTACCCGATGGGGAGAATGGTACAGCAGCACTCACACACAGTGATTCACAGTCAAGGTTACCTGACGGGGAGAATGGAACAGCAGCACTCACACACAGTGCTTCACAGTCAATGTTACCTGAGGGAGAGAATGGTACAGCAGCACTCACACAGAGTGATTCACAGTCAAGGTTACCTGACAGGGAGAATGGTACAGCAGCACTCACACACAGTGATTCACAGTCAATGTTACCTGAGGGAGAATGGGATAGCAGCACTCACACACAGTGATTCACAGTCAATGTTAACTGAGGGAGAGAATGGTACAGCAGCACTCACACACAGTGATTCACAGTCAATGTTACCTGATGGGGAGAATGCTACAGCACCACTCACACACAGTGATACACTGTCAATGTTACCTGGTGGGGAGAATGGTACAGCAGCACTCACACACAGTGATTCACAGTCAATGTTACCTGAGGGAGAGAATGGTACAGCAGCATTCACACACAGTGATTCACAGTCATTGTTACCTGGTGGGGAGAATGGTACAGCAGCACTCACACACAGTGATTCACAGTCAATGATACCTGACGGGGAGAATGGTACAGCAGCACTCACACACAGTGATTCATAGTCAATGTTAACTGATGGGGCGAATGGTACAGCAGCACTCACACACAGTGATTCACAGTCAAGGTTACCTGACGGGGAGAATGGTACAGCAGCACTCACACACAGTGATTCACAGTCAATGTTACCTGAGGGAGAGAATGGTACAGCAGCACTCATACAGAGTGATTCACAGTCAATGTTACCTTGAGGTGAGAATAGCACAGCAGCACTCACACACAGTGATTCACAGTCAATGTTACCTGTGGGAGAATGGGACAGCAGCACTCACACACAGTGATTCACAGTCAATGTTACCTGGTGGGGAGAATGGTACAGCAGCACTCACACACAGTGATTCACAGTCAATGTTACCTGACGGGGAAAATGGTACAGCAGCCCTCACACACAGTGATTCACAGTCAATGTTACCTGAGGGAGAGAATGGTACAGCAGCACTCACACACAGTGATTCACAGTCAATGCTAGCTGATGGGGAGAATGCTACAGCAGCACTCACACACAGTGATTCACAGTCAATGTTACCTGGTGGGGAGAATGGTACAGCAGCACTCACACACAGTGATTCACAGTCAATGTTACCTGACGGGGAGAATGGTACAGCAGCACTCACACACAGTGATTCACAGTCAAGGTTACCTGAGGGAGAGAATGGTACAGCAGCACTCACGCAAAGTGATTCACAGTCAATGTTACCTGATGGGGAGAATGCTACAGCAGCACTCACACACAGTGATTCACAGACAATGTTACCTGGTGGGGAGAATGGTACAGCAGCACTCACACACAGTGATTCACAGTCAATGTTACCTGATGGGGAGAATGATACAGCAGCACACACACACAGTGATTCACAGTCAATGTTACCTGATGGGGAGAATGCTACAGCAGCACTCACACACAGTGATTCACAGTCAATGTTACCTGGTGGGGAGAATGGTACAGCAGCACTCACACACAGTGATTCACAGTCAATGTTACCTGACGGGGAGAATGGTACAGCCGCACTCACACACAGTGATTCACAGTCAATGTTACCTGAGGGAAAGAATGGTACAGCAGCACTCACACACAGTGATTCACAGCCAATGTTAGCTGATGCGGAGAATGGTACAGCTGCACTCACACACAGTGATTCACAGTCAATGTTACCTGATGGAGAGATTGGTAAACCAGCACTCACACACAGTGATTCACTGTCAATGTTTCGTGATGGGGTGAATGTTACAGCAGCACTCACACACAGTGATTCACAGTCAATGTTACCTGATGGGGTCAATGGTACAGCAGCACTCACACACAGTGATCCACAGTCAATGTAACCAGATGGAGAGAATGGTACAGCCGCAGTCACACAAAGTGATTCACAGTCAAGGTTACCCGATGGGGAGAATGGTACAGCAGCACTCACACACAGTGCTTCACAGTCAATGTTACCTGAGGGAGAGAATGGTACAGCAGCACTCACACAGAGTGATTCACAGTCAAGGTTACCTGACAGGGAGAATGGTACAGCTGCACTCACACACAGTGATTCACAACAATGTTACCTGAGGGAGAATGGGATAGCAGCACTCACACACAGTGATTCACAGTCAATGTTACCTGAGGGAGAGAATGGTACAGCAGCACTCACACACAGTGATTCACAGTCAATGTTACCTGATGGGGAGAATGCTACAGCACCACTCTCACACAGTGATACACTGTCAATGTTACCTGTTGGGTAGAATGGTACAGCAGCACTCACACACAGTGATTCACAGTCAATGTTACCTGAGGGAGAGAATGGTACAGCAGCACTCATACAGAGTGATTCACAGTCAATGTTACCTGGTGTGGAGAATGGTACAGCAGCACTCACACACAGTGATTCACAGTCAATAATACCTGACGGGGAGAATGATACAGCAGCACTCACACACAGTGATTCACAGTCAATGTTAACTGATGGGGCGAATGGTACAGCAGCACTCACACACAGTGATTCACAGTCAATGTTACCTGAGGGAGAGAATGGTACAGCAGCACTCACACACAGTGATTCACAGTCAATGTTACCTGAGGGAGAGAATGGTACAGCAGCACTCATACAGAGTGATTCACAGTCAATGTTACCTGGGGGAGAGAATAGCACAGCAGCACTCACACACAGTGATTCACAGTCAATGTTACCTGTGGGAGAATGGGACAGCAGCACACACACACAGTGATTCACAGTCAATGTCACCTTGGAGGGAGAATGGTACAGCAGCACTCACACACAGTGATTCACAGCCAATGTTACTTAATGGGGAGAATGGTACAGCAGCACTCACACACAGTGATCCACAGTCAATGTAACCAGATGGAGAGAATGGTACAGCAGCACACACACAGTGATTCACACTCAATGTTACCTGATGGGGAGAAAGGTACAGCAGCACTCACACACACGGATTCACAGTCAATGTTACCTGGTGGGGAGAATCATACAGCAGCACTCACACACAGTGATTCACAGTCAATGTTACCTGAGGGAGAATGCTACAGCAGCACTCACACACAGTGATTCACAGTCAATGTTACCTGAGGGAGAGAATGGTACAGCAGCACTCACACACAGTGATTCACAGTCAATGTTACCTGACGGAGAGAATGGTACAGCAGCCCTCACACACAGTGATTCACAGTCAATGTTACCTGAGGGAGAGAATGGTACAGCAGCACTCACACACAGTGATTCACAGTCAATGCTAGCTGATGGGGAGAATGCTACAGCAGCACTCACACACAGTGATTCACAGTCAATGTTACCTGGTGGGGAGAATGGTACAGCTGCACTCACACACAGTGATTCACAGTCAATGTTACCTGACGGGGAGAATGGTACAGCAGCACTCACATACAGTGATTCACAGTCAAGGTTACCTGAGGGAGAGAATGGTACAGCAGCACTCACACAAAGTGATTCACAGTCAATGTTACCAGATGGGGAGAATGCTACATCAGCACTCATACAGAGTGATTCACAGACAATGTTACCTGGTGGGGAGAATGGTACAGCAGCACTCACACACAGTGATTCACAGTCAATGTTACCTGGTGGGGAGAATGGTACAGCAGCACTCACACACAGTGATTCACAGTCAATGTTACGTGATGGGGAGAATGGTACAGCAGCACACACACACAGTGATTCACAGTCAATGTTACCTGATGGGGAGAATGCTACAGCAGCACTCACACACAGTGATTCACAGTCAATGTTACTTGGTGGGGAGAATGGTACAGCAGCACTCACACACAGTGATTCACAGTCAAGGTTACCTGACGGGGAGAATCGTACAGCCGCACTCATACACAGTGATTCACAGTCAATGTTACCTGAGGGAAAGAATGGTACAGCAGCACTCACACACAGTGATTCACAGCCAATGTTACCTGATAGGGAGATTGGTAAAGCAGCACTCACACACAGTGATTCACAGTCAAGGTTACCTGACGGGGAGAATGGAACAGCAGCACTCACACACAGTGCTTCACAGTCAATGTTACCTGAGGGAGAGAATGGTACAGCAGCACTCACACAGAGTGATTCACAGTCAAGGTTACCTGACAGGGAGAATGGTACAGCAGCACTCACACACAGTGATTCACAGTCAATGTTACCTGAGGGAGAATGGGATAGCAGCACTCACACACAGTGATTCACAGTTAATGTTACCTGAGGGAGAGAATGGTACAGCCGCACTCACACACAGTGATTCACAGTCAATGTTACCTGATGGGGAGAATGCTACAGCACCACTCACACACAGTGATACACTGTCAATGTTACCTGGTGGGGAGAATGGTACAGCAGCACTCACACACAGTGATTCACAGTCAATGTTACCTGAGGGAGAGAATGGTACAGCAGCACTCACACACAGTGATTCACAGTCAATGTTACCTGGTGGGGAGAATGGTACAGCAGCACTCACACACAGTGATTCACAGTCAAGGTTACCTGACGGGGAGAATGGTACAGCAGCACTCACACACAGTGATTCACAGTCAATGTTACCTGAGGGAGAGAATGGTACAGCAGCACTCATACAGAGTGATTCACAGTCAATGTTACCTTGAGGTGAGAATAGCACAGCAGCACTCACACACAGTGATTCACAGTCAATGTTACCTGTGGGAGAATGGGACAGCAGCACTCACACACAGTGATTCACAGTCAATGTTACCTGAGGGAGAGAATGGTACAGCAGCACTCACACAAAGTGATTCACAGTCAATGTTACCTTGAGGTGAGAATAGCACAGCAGCACTCACACACAGTGATTCACAGTCAATGTTACCTGTGGGAGAATGGGACAGCAGCACTCACACACAGTGATTCACAGTCAATGTTACCTGAGGGAGAGAATGGTACAGCAGCACTCATACAGAGTGATTCACAGTCAATGTTACCTTGAGGTGAGAATAGCACAGCAGCACTCACACACAGTGATTCACAGTCAATGTTACCTGTGGGAGAATGGGACAGCAGCACTCACACACAGTGATTCACAGTCAATGTTACCTGAGGGAGAGAATGGTACAGCAGCACTCACACAAAGTGATTCACAGTCAATGTTACCTGATGGGGAGAATGCTACAGCAGCACTCACACACAGTGATTCACAGTTAATGTTACCTGAGGGAGAGAATGGTACAGCAGCACTCACGCAAAGTGATTCACAGTCAATGTTACCTGATGGGGAGAATGCTACATCAGCACTCACACACAGTGATTCACAGACAATGTTACCTGGTGGGGAGAATGGTACAGCAGCACTCACACACAGTGATTCACAGTCAATGTTACCTGATGGGGAGAATGATACAGCAGCACACACACACAGTGATTCACAGTCAATGTTACCTGATGGGGAGAATGCTACAGCAGCACTCACACACAGTGATTCACAGTCAATGTTACCTGGTGGGGAGAATGGTACAGCAGCACTCACACACAGTGATTCACAGTCAATGTTACCTGACGGGGAGAATGGTACAGCCGCACTCACACACAGTGATTCACAGTCAATGTTACCTGAGGGAAAGAATGGTACAGCAGCACTCACACACAGTGATTCACAGCCAATGTTAGCTGATGCGGAGAATGGTACAGCTGCACTCACACACAGTGATTCACAGTCAATGTTACCTGATGGAGAGATTGGTAAACCAGCACTCACACACAGTGATTCACTGTCAATGTTTCGTGATGGGGTGAATGTTACAGCAGCACTCACACACAGTGATTCACAGTCAATGTTACCTGATGGGGTCAATGGTACAGCAGCACTCACACACAGTGATCCACAGTCAATGTAACCAGATGGAGAGAATGGTACAGCCGCAGTCACACAAAGTGATTCACAGTCAAGGTTACCCGATGGGGAGAATGGTACAGCAGCACTCACACACAGTGCTTCACAGTCAATGTTACCTGAGGGAGAGAATGGTACAGCAGCACTCACACAGAGTGATTCACAGTCAAGGTTACCTGACAGGGAGAATGGTACAGCTGCACTCACACACAGTGATTCACAACAATGTTACCTGAGGGAGAATGGGATAGCAGCACTCACACACAGTGATTCACAGTCAATGTTACCTGAGGGAGAGAATGGTACAGCAGCACTCACACACAGTGATTCACAGTCAATGTTACCTGATGGGGAGAATGCTACAGCACCACTCTCACACAGTGATACACTGTCAATGTTACCTGTTGGGTAGAATGGTACAGCAGCACTCACACACAGTGATTCACAGTCAATGTTACCTGAGGGAGAGAATGGTACAGCAGCACTCATACAGAGTGATTCACAGTCAATGTTACCTGGTGTGGAGAATGGTACAGCAGCACTCACACACAGTGATTCACAGTCAATAATACCTGACGGGGAGAATGATACAGCAGCACTCACACACAGTGATTCACAGTCAATGTTAACTGATGGGGCGAATGGTACAGCAGCACTCACACACAGTGATTCACAGTCAATGTTACCTGAGGGAGAGAATGGTACAGCAGCACTCACACACAGTGATTCACAGTCAATGTTACCTGAGGGAGAGAATGGTACAGCAGCACTCATACAGAGTGATTCACAGTCAATGTTACCTGGGGGAGAGAATAGCACAGCAGCACTCATACACAGTGATTCACAGTCAATGTTACCTGTGGGAGAATGGGACAGCAGCACACACACACAGTGATTCACAGTCAATGTCACCTTGGAGGGAGAATGGTACAGCAGCACTCACACACAGTGATTCACAGCCAATGTTACTTGATGGGGAGAATGGTACAGCAGCACTCACACACAGTGATCCACAGTCAATGTAACCAGATGGAGAGAATGGTACAGCAGCACACACACAGTGATTCACACTCAATGTTACCTGATGGGGAGAAAGGTACAGCAGCACTCACACACAGTGATTCACAGTCAATGTTACCTGAGGGAGAATGCTACAGCAGCACTCACACACAGTGATTCACAGTCAATGTTACCTGAGGGAGAATGCTACAGCAGCACTCACACACAGTGATTCACAGTCAATGTTACCTGAGGGAGAGAATGGTACAGCAGCACTCACACACAGTGATTCACAGTCAATGTTACCTGACGGAGAGAATGGTACAGCAGCCCTCACACACAGTGATTCACAGTCAATGTTACCTGAGGGAGAGAATGGTACAGCAGCACTCACACACAGTGATTCACAGTCAATGTTACCTGGTGGGGAGAATGGTACAGCTGCACTCACACACAGTGATTCACAGTCAATGTTACCTGACGGGGAGAATGGTACAGCAGCACTCACATACAGTGATTCACAGTCAAGGTTACCTGAGGGAGAGAATGGTACAGCAGCACTCACACAAAGTGATTCACAGTCAATGTTACCAGATGGGGAGAATGCTACATCAGCACTCACACACAATGATTCACAGTCAATGTTACCTGGTGGGGAGAATGGTACAGCAGCACTCACACACAGTGATTCACAGTCAATGTTACCTGGTGGGGAGTATGGTACAGCAGCACTCACACACAGTGATTCACAGTCAATGTTACGTGATGGGGAGAATGGTACAGCAGCACACACACACAGTGATTCACAGTCAATGTTACCTGATGGGGAGAATGCTACAGCAGCACTCACACACAGTGATTCACAGTCAATGTTACCTGGTGGGGAGAATGGTACAGCAGCACTCACACACAGTGATTCACAGTCAAGGTTACCTGACGGGGAGAATCGTACAGCCGCACTCATACACAGTGATTCACAGTCAATGTTACCTGAGGGAATGAATGGTACAGCAGCACTCACACACAGTGATTCACAGCCAATGTTACCTGATAGGGAGATTGGTAAAGCAGCACTCACACACAGTGATTCACAGTCAAGGTTACCTGACGGGGAGAATGGAACAGCAGCACTCACACACAGTGCTTCACAGTCAATGTTACCTGAGGGAGAGAATGGTACAGCAGCACTCACACAGAGTGATTCACAGTGAAGGTTACCTGACAGGGAGAATGGTACAGCAGCACTCACACACAGTGATTCACAGTCAATGTTACCTGAGGGAGAATGGGATAGCAGCACTCACACACAGTGATTCACAGTTAATGTTACCTGAGGGAGAGAATGGTACAGCCGCACTCACACACAGTGATTCACAGTCAATGTTACCTGATGGGGAGAATGCTACAGCACCACTCACACACAGTGATACACTGTCAATGTTACCTGGTGGGGAGAATGGTACAGCAGCACTCACACACAGTGATTCACAGTCAATGTTACCTGAGGGAGAGAATGGTACAGCAGCACTCACACACAGTGATTCACAGTCAATGTTACCTGGTGGGGAGAATGGTACAGCAGCACTCACACACAGTGATTCACAGTCAAGGTTACCTGACGGGGAGAATGGTACAGCAGCACTCACACACAGTGATTCACAGTCAATGTTACCTGAGGGAGAGAATGGTACAGCAGCACTCATACAGAGTGATTCACAGTCAATGTTACCTTGAGGTGAGAATAGCACAGCAGCACTCACACACAGTGATTCACAGTCAATGTTACCTGTGGGAGAATGGGACAGCAGCACTCACACACAGTGATTCACAGTCAATGTTACCTGAGGGAGAGAATGGTACAGCAGCACTCACACAAAGTGATTCACAGTCAATGTTACCTGATGGGGAGAATGGTACAGCAGCACTCACACATAGTGATTCACAGTCAATGTTACCTGATGGGGAGAATGGTACAGCAGCACTCAAACACAGTGATTCACAGTCAATGTTACCTGACAGGGAGAATGGTACAGCAGCACTCACACACAGTGATTCACACTCAATGTTACCTGATGGGGAGAAAGGTACAGCAGCACTCACACACACGGATTCACAGTCAATGTTACATGGTGGGGAGAATCATACAGCAGCACTCACACACAGTGATTCACAGTCAATGTTACCTGAGGGAGAATGCTACAGCAGCACTCACACACAGTGATTCACAGTCAATGTTACCTGAGGGAGAATGCTACAGCAGCACTCACACACAGTGATTCACAGTCAATGTTACCTGGTGGGGAGAATGGAACAGCAGCACTCACACACAGTGATTCACAGTCAATGATACCTGACGGGGAGAATGGTACAGCAGCACTCACACACAGTGATTCACAGTCAATGTTACCTGACGGGGAGAATGGTACAGCAGCACTCACACACAGTGAGTCACAGTCAATGTTACCTGATGGGGAGAATGGTACAGCAGCACTGACACACAGTGATTCACAGTCAATGTTACCTGACAGTGAGAATGGTACAGCAGCACACACACACAGTGATTCACAGTCAATGTTACCTGAGGGAGAGAATGGTACAGCAGCACTCACACACAGTGATTCACAGTCAATGTTACCAGATGGGGAGAATGCTACATCAGCACTCACACACAGTGATTCACAGACAATGTTACCTGGTGGGGAGAATGGTACAGCAGCACTCACACACAGTGATTCACAGTCAATGTTACGTGATGGGGAGAATGGTACAGCAGCACACACACACAGTGATTCACAGTCAATGTTACCTGATGGGGAGAATGCTACAGCAGCACTCACACACAGTGATTCACAGTCAATGTTACCTGGTGGGGAGAATGGTACAGCAGCACTCACACACAGTGATTCACAGTCAAGGTTACCTGACGGGGAGAATCGTACAGCCGCACGCATACACAGTGATTCACAGTCAATGTTACCTGAGGGAAAGAATGGTACAGCAGCACTCACACACAGTGATTCACAGCCAATGTTACCTGATAGGGAGATTGGTAAAGCAGCACTCACACACAGTGATTCACAGTCAAGGTTACCTGACGGGGAGAATGGAACAGCAGCACTCACACACAGTGCTTCACAGTCAATGTTACCTGAGGGAGAGAATGATACAGCAGCACTCACACAGAGTGATTCACAGTCAAGGTTACCTGACAGGGAGAATGGTACAGCAGCACTCACACACAGTGATTCACAGTCAATGTTACCTGAGGGAGAATGGGATAGCAGCACTCACACACAGTGATTCACAGTTAATGTTACCTGAGGGAGAGAATGGTACAGCCGCACTCACACACAGTGATTCACAGTCAATGTTACCTGATGGGGAGAATGCTACAGCACCACTCACACACAGTGATACACTGTCAATGTTACCTGGTGGGGAGAATGGTACAGCAGCACTCACACACAGTGATTCACAGTCAATGTTACCTGAGGGAGAGAATGGTACAGCAGCACTCACACACAGTGATTCACAGTCAATGTTACCTGGTGGGGAGAATGGTACAGCAGCACTCACACACAGTGATTCACAGTCAAGGTTACCTGACGGGGAGAATGGTACAGCAGCACTCACACACAGTGATTCACAGTCAATGTTACCTGAGGGAGAGAATGGTACAGCAGCACTCACACAGAGTGATTCACAGTCAAGGTTACCTGACAGGGAGAATGGTACAGCAGCACTCACACACAGTGATTCACAGTCAATGTTACCTGAGGGAGAATGGGATAGCAGCACTCACACACAGTGATTCACAGTTAATGTTACCTGAGGGAGAGAATGGTACAGCCGCACTCACACACAGTGATTCACAGTCAATGTTACCTGATGGGGAGAATGCTACAGCACCACTCACACACAGTGATACACTGTCAATGTTACCTGGTGGGGAGAATGGTACAGCAGCACTCACACACAGTGATTCACAGTCAATGTTACCTGAGGGAGAGAATGGTACAGCAGCACTCACACACAGTGATTCACAGTCAATGTTACCTGGTGGGGAGAATGGTACAGCAGCACTCACACACAGTGATTCACAGTCAAGGTTACCTGACGGGGAGAATGGTACAGCAGCACTCACACACAGTGATTCACAGTCAATGTTACCTGAGGGAGAGAATGGTACAGCAGCACTCATACAGAGTGATTCACAGTCAATGTTACCTTGAGGTGAGAATAGCACAGCAGCACTCACACACAGTGATTCACAGTCAATGTTACCTGTGGGAGAATGGGACAGCAGCACTCACACACAGTGATTCACAGTCAATGTTACCTGAGGGAGAGAATGGTACAGCAGCACTCACACAAAGTGATTCACAGTCAATGTTACCTGATGGGGAGAATGGTACAGCAGCACTCACACACAGTGATTCACAGACAATGTTACCTGGTGGGGAGAATGGTACAGCAGCACTCACACATAGTGATTCACAGTCAATGTTACCTGATGGGGAGAATGGTACAGCAGCACTCAAACACAGTGATTCACAGTCAATGTTACCTGACAGGGAGAATGGTACAGCAGCACTCACACACAGTGATTCACACTCAATGTTACCTGATGGGGAGAAAGGTACAGCAGCACTCACACACACGGATTCACAGTCAATGTTACATGGTGGGGAGAATCATACAGCAGCACTCACACACAGTGATTCACAGTCAATGTTACCTGAGGGAGAATGCTACAGCAGCACTCACACACAGTGATTCACAGTCAATGTTACCTGAGGGAGAATGCTACAGCAGCACTCACACACAGTGATTCACAGTCAATGTTACCTGGTGGGGAGAATGGTACAGCAGCACTCACACACAGTGATTCACAGTCAATGATACCTGACGGGGAGAATGGTACAGCAGCACTCACACACAGTGATTCATAGTCAATGTTAACTGATGGGGCGAATGGTACAGCAGCACTCACACACAGTGATTCACAGTCAATGTTACCTGACGGGGAGAATGGTACAGCAGCACTCACACACAGTGAGTCACAGTCAATGTTACCTGATGGGGAGAATGGTACAGCAGCACTGACACACAGTGATTCACAGTCAATGTTACCTGACAGTGAGAATGGTACAGCAGCACACACACACAGTGATTCACAGTCAATGTTACCTGAGGGAGAGAATGGTACAGCAGCACTCACACACAGTGATTCACAGTCAATGTTACCAGATGGGGAGAATGCTACATCAGCACTCACACACAGTGATTCACAGACAATGTTACCTGGTGGGGAGAATGGTACAGCAGCACTCACACACAGTGATTCACAGTCAATGTTACGTGATGGGGAGAATGGTACAGCAGCACACACACACAGTGATTCACAGTCAATGTTACCTGATGGGGAGAATGCTACAGCAGCACTCACACACAGTGATTCACAGTCAATGTTACCTGGTGGGGAGAATGGTACAGCAGCACTCACACACAGTGATTCACAGTCAAGGTTACCTGACGGGGAGAATCGTACAGCCGCACTCATACACAGTGATTCACAGTCAATGTTACCTGAGGGAAAGAATGGTACAGCAGCACTCACACACAGTGATTCACAGCCAATGTTACCTGATAGGGAGATTGGTAAAGCAGCACTCACACACAGTGATTCACAGTCAAGGTTACCTGACGGGGAGAATGGAACAGCAGCACTCACACACAGTGCTTCACAGTCAATGTTACCTGAGGGAGAGAATGGTACAGCAGCACTCACACAGAGTGATTCACAGTCAAGGTTACCTGACAGGGAGAATGGTACAGCAGCACTCACACACAGTGATTCACAGTCAATGTTACCTGAGGGAGAATGGGATAGCAGCACTCACACACAGTGATTCACAGTTAATGTTACCTGAGGGAGAGAATGGTACAGCCGCACTCACACACAGTGATTCACAGTCAATGTTACCTGATGGGGAGAATGCTACAGCACCACTCACACACAGTGATACACTGTCAATGTTACCTGGTGGGGAGAATGGTACAGCAGCACTCACACACAGTGATTCACAGTCAATGTTACCTGAGGGAGAGAATGGTACAGCAGCACTCACACACAGTGATTCACAGTCAATGTTACCTGGTGGGGAGAATGGTACAGCAGCACTCACACACAGTGATTCACAGTCAAGGTTACCTGACGGGGAGAATGGTACAGCAGCACTCACACACAGTGATTCACAGTCAATGTTACCTGAGGGAGAGAATGGTACAGCAGCACTCATACAGAGTGATTCACAGTCAATGTTACCTTGAGGTGAGAATAGCACAGCAGCACTCACACACAGTGATTCACAGTCAATGTTACCTGAGGGAGAGAATGGTACAGCAGCACTCACACAAAGTGATTCACAGTCAATGTTACCTGATGGGGAGAATGGTACAGCAGCACTCACACACAGTGATTCACAGACAATGTTACCTGGTGGGGAGAATGGTACAGCAGCACTCACACATAGTGATTCACAGTCAATGTTACCTGATGGGGAGAATGGTACAGCAGCACTCAAACACAGTGATTCACAGTCAATGTTACCTGACAGGGAGAATGGTACAGCAGCACTCACACACAGTGATTCACACTCAATGTTACCTGATGGGGAGAAAGGTACAGCAGCACTCACACACACGGATTCACAGTCAATGTTACATGGTGGGGAGAATCATACAGCAGCACTCACACACAGTGATTCACAGTCAATGTTACCTGAGGGAGAATGCTACAGCAGCACTCACACACAGTGATTCACAGTCAATGTTACCTGAGGGAGAATGCTACAGCAGCACTCACACACAGTGATTCACAGTCAATGTTACCTGGTGGGGAGAATGGTACAGCAGCACTCACACACAGTGATTCACAGTCAATGATACCTGACGGGGAGAATGGTACAGCAGCACTCACACACAGTGATTCATAGTCAATGTTAACTGATGGGGCGAATGGTACAGCAGCACTCACACACAGTGATTCACAGTCAATGTTACCTGACGGGGAGAATGGTACAGCAGCACTCACACACAGTGAGTCACAGTCAATGTTACCTGATGGGGAGAATGGTACAGCAGCACTGACACACAGTGATTCACAGTCAATGTTACCTGACAGTGAGAATGGTACAGCAGCACACACACACAGTGATTCACAGTCAATGTTACCTGAGGGAGAGAATGGTACAGCAGCACTCACACACAGTGATTCACAGTCAATGTTACCAGATGGGGAGAATGCTACATCAGCACTCACACACAGTGATTCACAGACAATGTTACCTGGTGGGGAGAATGGTACAGCAGCACTCACACACAGTGATTCACAGTCAATGTTACGTGATGGGGAGAATGGTACAGCAGCACACACACACAGTGATTCACAGTCAATGTTACCTGATGGGGAGAATGCTACAGCAGCACTCACACACAGTGATTCACAGTCAATGTTACCTGGTGGGGAGAATGGTACAGCAGCACTCACACACAGTGATTCACAGTCAAGGTTACCTGACGGGGAGAATCGTACAGCCGCACTCATACACAGTGATTCACAGTCAATGTTACCTGAGGGAAAGAATGGTACAGCAGCACTCACACACAGTGATTCACAGCCAATGTTACCTGATAGGGAGATTGGTAAAGCAGCACTCACACACAGTGATTCACAGTCAAGGTTACCTGACGGGGAGAATGGAACAGCAGCACTCACACACAGTGCTTCACAGTCAATGTTACCTGAGGGAGAGAATGGTACAGCAGCACTCACACAGAGTGATTCACAGTCAAGGTTACCTGACAGGGAGAATGGTACAGCAGCACTCACACACAGTGATTCACAGTCAATGTTACCTGAGGGAGAATGGGATAGCAGCACTCACACACAGTGATTCACAGTTAATGTTACCTGAGGGAGAGAATGGTACAGCCGCACTCACACACAGTGATTCACAGTCAATGTTACCTGATGGGGAGAATGCTACAGCACCACTCACACACAGTGATACACTGTCAATGTTACCTGGTGGGGAGAATGGTACAGCAGCACTCACACACAGTGATTCACAGTCAATGTTACCTGAGGGAGAGAATGGTACAGCAGCACTCACACACAGTGATTCACAGTCAATGTTACCTGGTGGGGAGAATGGTACAGCAGCACTCACACACAGTGATTCACAGTCAAGGTTACCTGACGGGGAGAATGGTACAGCAGCACTCACACACAGTGATTCACAGTCAATGTTACCTGAGGGAGAGAATGGTACAGCAGCACTCATACAGAGTGATTCACAGTCAATGTTACCTTGAGGTGAGAATAGCACAGCAGCACTCACACACAGTGATTCACAGTCAATGTTACCTGTGGGAGAATGGGACAGCAGCACTCACACACAGTGATTCACAGTCAATGTTACCTGAGGGAGAGAATGGTACAGCAGCACTCACACAAAGTGATTCACAGTCAATGTTACCTGATGGGGAGAATGGTACAGCAGCACTCACACATAGTGATTCACAGTCAATGTTACCTGATGGGGAGAATGGTACAGCAGCACTCAAACACAGTGATTCACAGTCAATGTTACCTGACAGGGAGAATGGTACAGCAGCACTCACACACAGTGATTCACACTCAATGTTACCTGATGGGGAGAAAGGTACAGCAGCACTCACACACACGGATTCACAGTCAATGTTACATGGTGGGGAGAATCATACAGCAGCACTCACACACAGTGATTCACAGTCAATGTTACCTGAGGGAGAATGCTACAGCAGCACTCACACACAGTGATTCACAGTCAATGTTACCTGAGGGAGAATGCTACAGCAGCACTCACACACAGTGATTCACAGTCAATGTTACCCGGTGGGGAGAATGGTACAGCAGCACTCACACACAGTGATTCACAGTCAATGATACCTGACGGGGAGAATGGTACAGCAGCACTCACACACAGTGATTCATAGTCAATGTTAACTGATGGGGCGAATGGTACAGCAGCACTCACACACAGTGATTCACAGTCAATGTTACCTGACGGGGAGAATGGTACAGCAGCACTCACACACAGTGAGTCACAGTCAATGTTACCTGATGGGGAGAATGGTACAGCAGCACTGACACACAGTGATTCACAGTCAATGTTACCTGGTGGGGAGAATGGTACAGCAGCACTCACACACAGTGATTCACAGTCAATGTTACCTGACAGTGAGAATGGTACAGCAGCACACACACACAGTGATTCACAGTCAATGTTACCTGAGGGAGAGAATGGTACAGCAGCACTCACACACTGTGATTCACAGTCAATGTTACCTGGTGGGGAGAATGGTACAGCAGCACTCACACACAGTGATTCACAGTCAATGTTACCTGACGGGGAGAATGGTACAGCAGCACTCACACACAGTGCTTCACAGTCAATGTTACCTGACGGGGAGAATGGTACAGCAGCACTCACACACAGTGATTCACAGTCAATGTTACCTGATGGGGAGAATGCTACAGCAGCACTCACACACAGTGATTCACAGTCAATGTTACCTGGTGGGGAGAATGGTACAGCATCACTCACACACAGTGATTCACAGTCAATGTTAATGTAGGGAGAATGGTACAGCAGCACTCACACACAGTGATTCACAGTCAATGTTAACTGATGGGGCGAATGGTACAGCAGCACTCACACACAGTGATTCACAGTCAAGGTTAACTGACGGGGAGAATGGTACAGCAGCACTCACACACAGTGATTCACAGTCAATGTTACCTGAGGGAGAGAATGGTACAGCAGCACTCACACACAGTGATTCACAGTCTATGTTACCTGAGGTAGAATGGTACAGCAGCATTCACACACAGTGATTCACAGTCAATGTTACCTGAGGGAGAATGGGATAGCAGCACTCACACACAGTGATTCACAGTCAATGTTACCTGAGGGAGAGAATGGTACAGCAGCACTCACACAGAGTGATTCACAGTCAATGTTACCTGATGGGGAGAATGGTACAGCAGCACTCACACACAGTGATTCACAGTCAATGTCACCTGGTGGGGAGAATGGTACAGCAGCACTCATACACAGTGATTCACAGTCTATGTTACCTGAGGTAGAATGGTACAGCAGCACTCACACACAGTGATTCACAGTCAATGTTACCTGAGGGATAGAATGGTACAGCAGCACTCACACGCAGTGATTCACAGTCAATATTACCTGAGGGAGAATGGTACAGCAGCACTCACACAGAGTGATTCACAGTCAATGATACCTGATGGGGAGAATGGTACAGCAGCATTCCCACCCAGTGATTCACAGTCAATGTTACCTGAGGGAGAATGGTACAGCAGCACTCACACACAGTGATTCACAGTCAATGTTACCTGAGGGAGAGAATGTTACAGCAGCACTCACACACAGTGATTCACAGTCAATATTACCTGATGGGAAGTTTGGTACAGCAGCACTCACACAGAGTGATTCACAGTCAATGTTACCTGATAGACAGAATGGTACAGCAGCACTCACACACAGTGATTCACAGTCAATGTTACCAGAGGGAGAATGGTACAGCAGCATTCACACACAGTGATTCACAGTCAATGTCACCTGATGTGAAGAATGGTACAGCAGCACTCACACACACAGATTCACAGTCAATGTTACCTGATGGGGAGAATGGTACAGCAGCACTCACACACAGAGATTCACAGTCAATGTTATGTGAAGGCGAGAATTGTATAGCAGCACTCACACACAGTGATACACAGTCAATGTTACCTGAGGGAGAATGGTACAGCAGCACTCACACACAGTGATTCACAGTCAATGTCACCTGAGGGAGAATGGTACAGCAGCACTCACACACAGTGATTCTCACTCAATGTTACCTGATGGAGAGAATGGTACGGCAGCACTGACACACTGCAATTCACAGTCAATTTTACCTGATGGGGAGAATGGTAGAGCAGCACTCACAGACAGTGATTCACAGTCAATGTTACCTGAGGGAGAATGTTCCAACAGCACTCACACACAGTGATTCACAGTCAATGTTAACTGATGGGGAGAATGGTACAGCAGCACTCACACACTGCCATTCACAGTCAATTTTACCTGATGGGGAGAATGGTACAGCAGCACTCACAGACAGTGATTCACAGTCAATGTTACCTGAGGGAGAATGTTCCAACAGCACTCACACACAGTGATTCACAGTCAATGTTACCTGAGGGAGAATGGTACAGCAGCACTCACTCACAGTGATTCACTGTCAATGTCACCTGAGGGAGAATGGTACAGCAGCACTCACACACAGTGATTCCCTGTCAATGTCAGCTGATGGAGAATGGTACAGCTGCACTCACACACACTGATTCACAGTCAATGTCACCAGAGGGAGAATGGCACAGCAGCACTCACACACAGTGATTCACAGTCAATGTTACCTGAGGGAGAGAATGGGACAGCAGCTCTCAGACACAGTGATTCACATTCAATGTTACCTGATGGGAGAATGGTACAGCAGCACTCACACACTGCGATTCACAGCCATTGTTACCTGAGGGAGAATGGTACAGCATCACTCACGTACAGTGATTCACAGTCAATGTTACCTGATGGGTTGAATGGTACAGCAGCACTCACACACAGTGATTACCAGTCAATGTTACCTGAGGTAGAGAATAGTACAGCAGCACTCACACACAGTGATTCACAGTCAATGTTACTTGAGGGAGAATGGTACAGCAGCACTCACACACAGTGATTCACAGTCAATGTTACCTGACGGGGAGAATGGTACAGCAGCACTCACACAGTGATTCACAGTCAATGTTACCTGATGGAGAGAATGGTACAGCAGAACTCACACACAGTGATTCACAGTCAATGTTTCCTGAGGGAGAGAATGGTACATCAGCACTCACACACAGTGAAACACAGTCAATGTTTCCTGATGGGGAGAATGGTACAGCAGCACTCACACACAGTGATTCACAGTCAATGTTACCTGGTGGGGAGAATGGTACAGCAGCACTCACACACAGTGATTCACAGTCAATCTTACCTGAGGGAGAATGGTACAGCAGCATTCACACACAGTGATTCACAGTCAATGTCACCTGATATGAAGAATGGTACAGCAGCACTCACACACAGAGATTCACAGTCAATGTTACCTGATGGGGAAAATGGCACAGTAGCACTCACACACAGAGATTCTCAGTCAATGTTATCTGATGGGGAGAATGGTACAGCAGCACTCACACACAGTGATTCACAGTCAATGTTACCTGAGGGAGAATGGTACAGCAGCACTCACACACAGTGATTCACAGTCAATGTCACCTGAGGGAGAATGGTACAGCAGCACTCACACACAGTGATTCACAGTCAATGTTACCTGAGGGAGAATGGTACAGCAGCACTCACACACAGTGATTCTCACTCAATGTTACCTGATGGAGACAATGGCACGGCAGCACTCACACACAGTGATTCACAGTCAATGTTAACTGATGGGGAGAATGGTACAGCAGCACTCACACACTGCAATTCACAGTCAATTTTACCTGATGGGGAGAATGGTACAGCATCACCCACAGACAGTGATTCACAGTCAATGTTACGTGAGGGAGAATGTTCCAACAGCACTCACACACAGTGATTTACAGTCAATGTTACCTGAGGGAGAATGGTACAGCAGCACTCACACACTGTGATTCCCTGTCAATGTCACCTGAGGGAGAATGGTACAGCAGCACTCACACACAGTGATTCCCTGTCAATGTCACCTGATGGAGAATGGTACAGCTGCACTCACACACACTCATTCACAGTCAATGTCACCAGAGGGAGAATGGCACAGCAGCACTGACACACAGTGATTCACAGTCAATGTTACCTGATGGAGAGAATGGGACAGCAGCTCTCACACACAGTGATTCACAGTCAATGTTACCTAATGGGAGAATGGTACAGCAGCACTCACACACTGCGATTCGCAGCCATTGTTACCTGAGGGAGAATGGTACAGCAGCACTCACACACAGTGATTCACAGTCAATGTTACCTGATGGGGAGAATGGTACATCAGCACTCACACACAGTGATTTACAGAAAATGTTACCTGAGGTAGAGAATGGTACAGCAGCACTCACACACAGTGATTCACAGTCAATGTTACTTGAGGGAGAATGGTACAGCAGCACTCACACACAGTGATTCACAGTCAATGTTACCTGACGGGGAGAATGGTACAGCAGCACTCACACAGTGATTCACAGTCAATGTTACCTGATGGAGAGAATGGTACAGCAGAACTCACACACAGTGATTCACAGTCAATGTTTCCTGAGGGAGAGAATGGTACAGCAGCACTCACACACAGTGAATCACAGTCAATGTTACCTGATGGGGAGAATGGTACAGCAGCACTGACACACAGTGATTCACAGTCAATGTTACCTGGTGGGGAGAATGGTACAGCAGCACTCACACACAGTGATTCACAATCAATGTTACCTGATGGGGAGAATGGTACAGCAGCACTCACACGCAGTGATTCACAGTCAATGTTACCTGATGGGGAGAATGGTACAGCAGCACTCACACACAGTGATTAACAGTCAATGTTACCTGAGGTAGTGAATGGTACAGCAGCACTCACACACAGTGATTCACAGTCAATGTTACTTGAGGGAGAATGGTACAGCAGCACTCACACACAGTGATTCACAGTCAATGTTACCTGACGGGGAGAATGGTACAGCAGCAGCCACACAGTGATTCACAGTCAATGTTACCTGATGGAGAGAATGGTACAGCAGAACTCACACACAGTGATTCACAGTCAATGTTTCCTGAGGTAGGGAATGGTACAGCAGCACTCACACACAGTGAATCACAGTCAATGTTATCTGATGGGGAGAATGGTACAGCAGCACTCACACACAGTGATTCACAGTCAATGTTACCTGATGGGGAGAATGGTACAGCAGCACTCACACACAGTGATTCACAGTCAATGTTACCAGACGGGGAGAATGGTACAGTAGCACTCACACACAGTGATTCACAGTCAATGTTACCTGGTGGGGAGAATGGTACGGCAGCACTCACACACAGTGATTCACAGTCAATGTTACCAGACGGGGAGAATGGTACAGTAGCACTCACACACAGTGATTCACAGTCAATGTTACCTGAGGGAGAATGGTACAGCAGCACTCACACACTTTGATTCACAGTCAATGTTACCTGACGGGGAGAATGGTACAGCAGCACTCACACACAGTGATTCAGTCATTGTTACCTGAGGGAGAGAATGGTACAGCCGCACTCTCACACAGTGATTCACTGTAAATGTTACCTGATGGGGAGAATGCTACAGCACCACTCACACACAGTGATTCACAGTCAATGTTACCCGATGTGAAGAATGGTACAACAGCACTCACACAGTGATTCAGAGTCAATGTTTCCACACGGGGAGAATGGTACAGCAGCACTCACAAACAGTGATACACAGTCATTGTTACCTGATGGGCAGAATGGTACAGCAGCACTCACACACAGTGATTCACAGTCAATGTTACCAGACGCGGAGAATGGTACAGCAGCACTCACACACAGTGATTCACAGTCAATGTTACCTGATGGGCAGAATGGTACAGCAGCACTCACACACAGTGATTCACAGTCAATGTTACCTGAGGGAGAATGGTACAGCAGCATTCACACACAGTGATTCACAGTCAATGTCACCTGATGTGAAGAATGGTACAGCAGCACTCACACACAGAGATTCACAGTCAATGTTTCCTGATGGGGAGAATGGTACAGCAGCACTCACACACAGAGATTCACAGTCAATGTTATATGATGGGGAGAATGGTACAGCAACACTCACACACAGTGATTCACAGTCACTGTTACCTGAGGGAGAATGGTACAGCAGCACTCACACACAGTGATTCACTGTCAATGTCACCTGAGGGAGAATGGTACAGCAGCACTCACACACAGTGATTCACAGTCAATGTTACCTGAGGGAGAATGGTACAGCAGCACTCACACACAGTGATTCTCACTCAATGTTACCTGATGGAGAGAATGGTACCGCAGCACTCACACACAGTGATTCACAGTCAATGTTAACTGATGGGGAGAATGGTACAGCAGCACTCACACACTGCAATTCACAGTCAATTTTACCTGATGGGGAGAATGGTACAGCAGCACTCACACACAGTGATTCACAGTCAATGTTACCTGAGGGACAATGTTCCAACAGCACTCACACACTGATTCACAGTCAATGTTACCTGAGGGAGAATGGTACAGCAGCACTCACACACAGTGATTCACTGTCAATGTCACCTGAGGGAGAATAGTACAGCAGCACTCACACACAGTGATTCCCTGTCAATGTCATCTGATGGAGAATGGTACAGCTGCACTCTCACACACACTGATTCACAGTCAATGTTACCAGAGGGAGAATGGTACAGCAGCACTCACACACAGTGATTCCCTGTCAATGTCACCTGAGGGAGAATGGTACAGCAGCACTCACACACAGTGATTCACAGTCAATGTCACCAGAGGGAGAATGGCACAGCAGCACTCACACACAGTGCTTCACAGTCAATGTTACCTGAGGGAGAGAATGGGAAAGCAGCTCTCACACACAGTGATTCACATTCAATGTTACCTGATGGGAGAATGGTACAGCAGCACTCACACACTGCGATTCACAGCCATTGTTACCTGAGGGAGAATGGTACAGCAGCACTCACACACAGTGATTCACTGTCAATGTCACCTGAGGGAGAATGGTACAGCAGCACTCACACACAGTGATTCACAGTCAATGTTACCTGAGGGAGAATGGTACAGCAGCACTCACACACAGTGATTCACTGTCAATGTCACCTGAGGGAGAATGGTACAGCAGCTCTCACACACAGTGATTCACATTCAATGTTACCTGATGGGAGAATGGTACAGCAGCACTCACACACTGCGATTCACAGCCATTGTTACCTGAGGGAGAATGGTACAGCAGCACTCACACACAGTGATTCACAGTCAATGTTACCTGATGGGGAGAATGGTACAGCAGCACTCGCACACAGTGATTCACAGTCGATGTTACCTGACGGGGACAATGTTACAGCAGCACTCACACACAGTGATTCATAGGTTGCTGACCCACCCTCCTATCCTGGCACTTTCCCCTGCCACCGCAGGAACTGTAAAACCTGCGCCCACACCTCCTCCCTCACCTCTATCCAATGCCCCAAAGGAGCTTTCCACATCCATCAAAGTTTTACCTGCACATCCACTAATATCATCTATTGTATCCGTCGCTCCCGATGCGGTCTCCTCTACATTGGGGAGACTGGGCGCCTCCTAGCAGAGCGCTTTAGGGAACATCTCCGAGACACCCGCACCAATCAACCAAATCGCCCAGTGGCTCAACATTTCAACTCCCCCTCCCACTCTGCCGAGGATATGGAGGTGCTGGGCCTCCTCCACCGCCGCTCCCTCACCACCAGACGCCTGGAGGAAGAACGCCTCATCTTCCGCCTCGGAACACTTCAACCCCAGGGCATCAATGTGGATTTCAACAGTTTCCTCATTTCCCCTTCCCCCACCTCATCCTAGCTTCTAACCTCCAGCAACTCGATCCCCTGACCTGTCCGGACTTGTCCGACCTGCCCAGCTCCTTTTCCACCTATCCACTCCACCCTCTCCTCCCTGACCTATCACCTTCATCTCCTTCCTCACTGACCTATTGTACTCTCTGCCACTCTCTCCCCACCCCCACCCTCCTCTAGCTTATCTTTCCACGCTTCAGGCTCTCTGCCTTTATTCCTGATGAAGGGCTTTTGCCCGAAACGTCGATTTTGCCTGTCCTCGGATGCTGCCTGAATTGCTGTGCTCTTCCAGCACCACTGATCCAGAACACAGTGATTCACAGTCAATGTTACCAGACGGGGAGAATGGTGCCACAGCATTCACACACAATGATTCACAGTCAATGTTACCTGATGGGCAGAATGGTACAGCAGCACTCACACACAGTGATTCACTGTCAATGTCACCTGAGGGAGAATGGTACAGCAGCATTCACACACAGTGATTCACAGTCAATGTTACCTGATGTGAAGAATGGTACAGCAGCACTCACACACAGGGATTCACAGTCAATGTTACCTGATGGGGAGAATGGTACAGCAGCACTCACACACAGAGATTCACAGTCAATGTTATATGATGGGGAGAATGGTACAGCAGCACTCACACACAGTGATTCACAGTCAATGTTACCTGAGGGAGAATGGTACAGCAGCACTCACACACAGTGATTCACAGTCAATGTCACCTGAGGGAGAATGGTACAGCAGCACTCACACACAGTGATTCACAGTCAATGTTACCTGAGGGAGAATGGTACAGCAGCACTCACACACAGTGATTCACTGTCAATGTCACCTGAGGGAGAATGGTACAGCAGCACTCACACACAGTGATTCACAGTCAATGTTACCTGATGGGGAGAATGGTACAGCAGCACTCACACACAGTGATTCACAGTCAATGTTACCTGATGGGAAGAATGGTACAGCAGCACTTACACACAGGGAACATAGTCAATGTTACCTGAAGGGGAGAATGGTACAGCAGCACTCACACACAGTGATTCACAGTCAATGTTATATGATGGGGAGAATGATACAGCAGCCAACACACACAGTGATTCACAGTAATGAAACCTGACGGGGACAATGGTACAGCAGCACTCACACACAGTGATTCACAGTCAATGTTATATGATGGGGAGAATGGTACAGCAGCACTCACACACAGTGATTCACAGTCAATGTTACCTGAGGGAGAATGGTACAGCAGCACTCACACACAGTGATTCACTGTCAATGTCACCTGAGGGAGAATGGTACAGCAGCACTCACACACAGTGATTCACAGTCGATGTTACCTGACGGGGACAATGTTACAGCAGCACTCACACACAGTGATTCACAGGTTGCTGACCCACCCTCCTATCCTGGCACTTTCCCCTGCCACCGCAGGAACTGTAAAACCTGCGCCCACACCTCCTCCCTCACCTCTATCCAAGGCCCCAAAGGAGCTTTCCACATCCATCAAAGTTTTACCTGCACATCCACTAATATCATCTATTGTATCCGTTGCTCCCGATGCGGTCTCCTCTACATTGGGGAGACTGGGCGCCTCCTAGCAGAGCGCTTTAGGGAACATCTCCGAGACACCCGCACCAATCAACCAAATCGCCCAGTGGCTCAACATTTCAACTCCCCCTCCCACTCTGCCGAGGATATGGAGGTGCTGGGCCTCCTCCACCGCCGCTCCCTCACCACCAGACGCCTGGAGGAAGAACGCCTCATCTTCCGCCTCGGAACACTTCAACCCCAGGGCATCAATGTGGATTTCAACAGTTTCCTCATTTCCCCTTCCCCCACCTCATCCTAGCTTCTAACCTCCAGCAAATCGATCCCCGGACCTGTCCGGACTTGTCCGACCTGCCCAGCTCCTTTTCCACCTATCCACTCCACCCTCTCCTCCCTGACCTATCACCTTCATCTCCTTCCTCACTGACCTATTGTACTCTATGCCACTCTCTCCCCACCCCCACCCTCCTCTAGCTTATCTCTCCACGCTTGAGGCTCTCTGCCTTTATTCCTGATGAAGGGCTTTTGCCCGAAAGGTCGATTTTGCCTGTCCTCGGATGCTGCCTGAATTGCTGTGCTCTTCCAGCACCACTGATCCAGAACACAGTGATTCACAGTCAATGTTACCAGACGGGGAGAATGGTACCACAGCATTCACACACAATGATTCCCAGTCAATGTTACCTGATGGGCAGAATGGTACAGCAGCACTCACACACAGTGATTCATAGTCAATGTTACCTGAGGGAGAATGGTACAGCAGCACTCACATACAGTGATTCACAGTCAATGTTACCTGAGGGAGAATGGTACAGCAGCACTCACACACAGTGATTCACAGTCAATGTTACCTGAGGGAGAATGGTACAGCAGCATTCACACACAGTGATTCACAGTCAATGTTACCTGATGTGAAGAATGGTACAGCAGCACTCACACACAGGGATTCACAGTCAATGTTACCTGATGGGGAGAATGGTACAGCAGCACTCACACACAGAGATTCACAGTCAATGTTATATGATGGGGAGAATGGTACAGCAGCACTCACACACAGTGATTCACAGTCAATGTTACCTGAGGGAGAATGGTACAGCAGCACTCACACACTGTGATACACAATCAATGTTACCTGACGGGGAGAATGGTACAGCAGCACTCACACACAGTGATTCACAGTCAATGTTACCTGATGGGGAGAATGGTACAGCAGCACTCCCACCCAGTGATTCACAGTCAATGTTACCTGAGGGAGAATGGTACAGCAGCACTCACACACAGTGATTCACAGTCAATGTTACCTGAGGGAGAGAATGGTACAGCCGCACTCTCACACAGTGATTCACAGTAAATGTTACCAGATGGGGAGAATGGTACAGCAGCACTCACACACAGTGATTCACATTCAATGTTACCCTGGGCAGAATGGTACAGCAGCACTCACACACAGTGATTCACAGTCAATGTTACTTGATGGGAAGAATGATACAGCAGCACTCACACAGTGATTCAGAGTCAATGTTTCCAGACGGGGAGAATGGCACAGCAGCACTCACACACAGTGATTCACAGTCAATGTTACCAGACGCGGAGAATGGTACAGCTGCACTCACACACAGTGATTCACAGTCAATGTTACCTGATGGGCAGAATGGTACAGCAGCACTCACACACAGTGATTCACAGTCAATGTAACCTGAGGGAGAATGGTACAGCAGCATTCACACACAGTGATTCACAGTCAATGTCACCTGATGTGAAGAATGGTACAGCAGCACTCACACACAGAGATTCACAGTCAATGTTACCTGATGGGGAGAATGGTACAGCAGCACTCACGCACAGAGATTCACAGTCAATGTTATATGATGGGGAGAATGGTACAGCAGCACTCACACACAGTGATTCACAGTCAATGTTACCTGATGGGGAGAATGGTACAGCAGCACTCACACACAGTGATTCACAGTCAATGTCACCTGAGGGAGAATGGTACAGCAGCACTCACACACAGTGATTCACAGTCAATGTTACCTGAGGGAGAATGGTACAGCAGCACTCACACACAGTGATTCACAGTCAATGTTACCTGATGGAGAGAATGGTACGGCAGCACTCACACACAGTGATTCACAGTCAATGTTAACTGATGGGGAGAATGGTACAGCAGCACTCACACACTGCAATTCACAGTCAATTTTACCTGATGGGGAGAATGGTACAGCAGCACACACAGACAGTGATTCACAGTCAATGTTACCTGAGGGAGAATGTTCCAACAGCACTCACACACAGTGATTCACAGTCAATGTTACCTGAGGGAGAATGGTACAGCAGCACTCACACTCAGTGATTCACTGTCAATGTCACCTGAGGGAGAATGGTACAGCAGCACTCACACACAGTGATTCCCTGTCAATGTCACCTGATGGAGAATGGTACAGCTGCACTCACACACACTGATTCACAGTCAATGTCACCAGAGGGAGAATGGCACAGCAGCACTCACACACAGTGATTCACAGTCAAGGTTACCTGAGGGAGAGAATGGGACAGCAGCTCTCACACACAGTGATTCACATTCAATGTTACCTGATCGGGAGAATGGTACAGCAGCACTCACACACAGTGATTCACAGTCAATGTTACCTGAGGTAGAGAATGGTACAGCAGCACTCACACACAGTGATTCACAGTCAATGTTACTTGAGGGAGAATGGTACAGCAGCACTCACACACAGTGATTCACAGTCAATGTTACCTGACGGGGAGAATGGTACAGCAGCACTCACACAGTGATTCACAGTCAATGTTACCTGATGGAGAGAATGGTACAGCAGAACTCACACACAGTGATTCACAGTCAATGTTTCCTGAGGGAGAGAATGGTACATCAGCACTCATACAGAGTGATTCACAGTCAATGTTACCTGATGGGGAGAATGGTACAGCAGCACTCACACACAGTGATTCACAGTCAATGTTACCTGGTGGGGAGAATGGTACAGCAGCACTCACACACAGTGATTCACAATCAATGTTACCTGATGGGGAGAATGGTACAGCAGCATTCACACACAGTGATTCACAGTCAATGTTACCTGATGGGGAGAATGGTACAGCAGCACTCACACACAGTGATGAACAGTCAATGTTACCTGAGGTAGAGAATGGTACAGCAGCACTCACACACAGTGATTCACAGTCAATGTTACTTGAGGGAGAATGGTACAGCAGCACTCACACACAGTGCTTCACAGTCAATGTTACCTGATGGGCAGAATGGTACAGCAGCACTCACACACAGTGATTCACAGTCAATGTTACCTGAGGGAGAATGGTACAGCAGCATTCACACACAGTGATTCACAGTCAATGTCACCTGATGTGAAGAATGGTACAGCAGCACTCACACACAGAGATTCACAGTCAATGTTATATGATGGGGAGAATGGTACAGCAGCACTCACACACAGTGATTCACAGTCAATGTTACCTGAGGGAGAATGGTACAGCAGCACTCACACACAGTGATTCACAGTCAATGTCACCTGAGGGAGAATGGTACAGCAGCACTCACACACAGTGATTCACAGTCAATGTTACCTGAGGGAGAATGGTACAGCAGCACTCACACACAGTGATTCTCACTCAATGTTACCTGAGGGAGAGAATGGTACGGCAGCACTCACACACAGTGATTCACAGTCAATGTTAACTGATGGGGAGAATGGTACAGCAGCACTCACACACTGCAATTCACAGTCAATTTTACCTGATGGCGAGAATGGTACAGCATCACTCACAGACAGTGATTCACAGTCAATGTTACCTGAGGGAGAATGTTCCAACAGCACTCACAAACAGTGATTCACAGTCAATGTTACCTGAGGGAGAATGGTACAGCAGCACTCACACACTGTCAATGTCACCTGAGGGAGAACGGTACAGCAGAACTGACACACAGTGATTCCCTGTCAATTCACCTGATGGAGAATGGTACAGCTGCACTCACACACAGTGATTCACAGTCAATGTTACTTGAGGGAGAATGGTACAGCAGCACTCACACACAGTGATTCACAGTCAATGTTACCTGACGGGGAGAATGGTACAGCAGCACTCACACAGTGATTTACAGTCAATGTTACCTGATGGAGAGAATGGTACAGCAGAACTCACACACATTGATTCACAGTCAATGTTTCCTGAGGGAGAGAATGGTACAGCAGCACTCACACACAGTGATTCACAGTCAATGTTACCTGGTGGGGAGAATGGTACAGCAGCACTCACACACAGTGATTCACAATCAATGTTACCTGATGGGGAGAATGGTACAGCAGCACTCACACACAGTGATTCACAGTGAATGTTACCTGATGGGGAGAATGGTACAGCAGCACTCACACACAGTGATTCACAGTCAGTGTTACCTGGTGGAGAGAATGGTACAGCAGCACTCACACACAGTGATTCACAGTCAATGTTTCCTGAGGGAGAGAATGATACAGCAGCACTCACACACAGTGAATCACAGTCAATGTTACCTGATGGGGAGAATGGTACAGCAGCACTGACACACAGTGATTCACAGTCAATGTTACCTGGTGGAGAGAATGGTACAGCAGCACTCACACACAGTGATTCACAATCAATGTTACCTGATGGGGAGAATGGTACAGCAGCACTCACACACAGTGATTCACAGTCAATGTTACCTGATGGGGAGAATGGTACAGCAGCACTCACACACAGTGATTCACAGTCAATGTTACCTGAGGGAGAATGGTACAGCAGCACTCACACACAGTGATTCACAGTCAATGTCACCTGAGGGAGAATGGTACAGCAGCACTCACACACAGTGATTCACAGTCAATGTTACCTGAGGGAGAATGGTACAGCAGCACTCACACACAGTGATTCTCACTCAATGTTACCTGATGGAGAGAATGGTACGGCTGCACTCACACACAGTGATTCACAGTCAATGTTAACTGATGGGGAGAATGGTACAGCAGCACTCACACACTGCAATTCACAGTCAATTTTACCTGATGGGGAGAATGGTACAGCATCACTCACAGACAGTGATTCACAGTCAATGTTACCTGAGGGAGAATGTTCCAACAGCACTCACACACAGTGATTCACAGTCAATGTTACCTGAGGGAGAATGGTACAGCAGCACTCACACACAGTGATTCACTGTCAATGTCACCTGAGGGAGAATGGTACAGCAGCACTCACACACAGTGATTCCCTGTCAATTCACCTGATGGAGAATGGTACAGCTGCACTCACACACACTGATTCACAGTCAATGTCACCAGAGGGAGAATGGTACAGCAGCACTCACACACAGTGATTCACAGTCAATGTTACATGATGGAGAGAACGGGACAGCAGCTCTCACACACATTGATTCAAATTCAATGTTACCTGATGGGAGAATGGTACAGCAGCACTCACACACTGCGATTCACAGCCATTGTTACCTGAGGGAGAATGGTACAGCAGCACTCACACACACTGATTCACAGTCAAAGTTACCTGAGGTAGAGAATGGTACAGCCGCACTCACACACAGTGATTCACAGTCAGTGTTACCTGGTGGAGAGAATGGTACAGCAGCACTCACACACAGTGATTCACAGTCAATGTTTCCTGAGGGAGAGAATGATACAGCAGCACTCACACACAGTGAATCACAGTCAATGTTACCTGATGGGGAGAATGGTACAGCAGCACTGACACACAGTGATTCACAGTCAATGTTACCTGGTGGAGAGAATGGTACAGCAGCACTCACACACAGTGATTCACAATCAACGTTACCTGATGGGGAGAATGGTACAGCAGCACTCACACACAGTGATTCACAGTCAATGTTACCTGATGGGGAGAATGGTACAGCAGCACTCACACACAGTGATTAACAGTCAATGTTACCTGAGGTAGAGAATGGTACAGCAGCACTCACACAGTGATTCACAGTCAATGTTACTTGAGGGAGAATGGTACAGCAGCACTCACACACAGTGATTCACAGTCAATGTTAGCTGATGGGGAGAATGGTACAGCAGCAGTCACACAGTGATTCACAGTCAATGTTACCTGATGGCGAGAATGGTACAGCAGAACTCACACACAGTGATTCACAGTCAATTTTTCCTGAGGGAGAGAATGGTACAGCAGCACTCACACACAGTGAATCACAGTCAATGTTACCTGATGGGGAGAATGGTACAGCAGCACTCACACACAGTGATTCACAGTCAATGTTACCTGGTGGGGAGAATGGTACAGCAGAACTCACACACAGTGATTCACAGTCAATGTTACCTGATGGGGAGAATGGTACAGCAGCACTCACACACAGTGATTCCCTGTCAATGTCACCTGATGGAGAATGGTACAGCAGCACTCGCACACAGTGATTCACAGTCAATGTTTCCTGAGGGAGAGAATGGTACATCAGCAGTCACACACAGTGAAACACAGTCAAAGTTACCTGATGGGGAGAATGGTACAGCAGCACTCACACACAGTGATTCACAGTCAATGTTACCTGGTGGGGAGAATGGTACAGCAGCACTCACACACAGTGATTCACAATCAATGTTACCTGATGGGGAGAATGGTACAGCAGCACTCACACACAGTGATTCACAGTCAATGTTACCTGATGGGGAGAATGGTACAGCAGCACTCACACACAGTGATGAACAGTCAATGTTACCTGAGGTAGAGAATGGTACAGCAGCACTCACACACAGTGATTCACAGTCAATGTTACTTGAGGGAGAATGGTACAGCAGCACTCACACACAGTGCTTCACAGTCAATGTTACCTGATGGGCAGAATGGTACAGCAGCACTCACACACAGTGATTCACAGTCAATGTTTCCTGATGTGAAGAATGGTACAGCAGCACTCACACACAGAGATTCACAGTCAATGTTACCTGATGGGGAGAATGGTACAGCAGCATTCACACACAGAGATTCACAGTCAATGTTACCTGAGGGAGAATGGTACAGCAGCACTCACACACAGTGATTCACAGTCAATGTCACCTGAGGGAGAATGGTACAGCAGCACTCACACACAGTGATTCACAGTCAATGTTACCTGAGGGAGAATGGTACAGCAGCACTCACACACAGTGATTCTCACTCAATGTTACCTGATGGAGAGAATGGTACGGCAGCACTCACACACAGTGATTCACAGTCAATGTTAACTGATGGGGAGAATGGTACAGCATCACTCACAGACAGCGATTCACAGTCAATGTTACCTGAGGGAGAATGTTCCAACAGCACTCACACACAGTGATTCACAGTCAATGTTACCTGAGGGAGAATGGTACAGCAGCACTCACACACAGTGATTCACTGTCAATGTCACCTGATGGGGAGAATGGTACAGCAGCACTCACACACAGTGATTAACAGTCAATGTTACCTGGTGGAGAGAATGGTACAGCAGCACTCACACACAGTGATTCACAATCAATGTTACCTGATGGGGAGAATGGTACAGCAGCACTCACACACAGTGATTCACAGTCAATGTTACCTGATGGGGAGAATGGTACAGCAGCACTCACACACAGTGATTAACAGTCAATGTTACCTGAGGTAGAGAATGGTACAGCAGCACTCACACAGTGATTCACAGTCAATGTTACTTGAGGGAGAATGGTACAGCAGCACTCACACACAGTGATTCACAGGCAATGTTACCTGATGGGGAGAATGGTACAGCAGCAGTCACACAGTGATTCACAGTCAATGTTACCTGATGGCGAGAATGGTACAGCAGAACTCACACACAGTGATTCACAGTCAATTTTTCCTGAGGGAGAGAATGGTACAGCAGCACTCACACACAGTGAATCACAGTCAATGTTACCTGATGGGGAGAATGGTACAGCAGCACTCACACACAGTGATTCACAGTCAATGTTACCTGGTGGGGAGAATGGTACAGCAGAACTCACACACAGTGATTCACAGTCAATGTTACCTGATGGGGAGAATGGTACATCAGCACTCACACACAGTGATTCCCTGTCAATATCACCTGATGGAGAATGGTACAGCAGCACTCACACACTGCGATTCACAGCCATTGTTACCTGAGGGAGAATGGTACAGCAGCACTCACACACACTGATTCACAGTCAAAGTTACCTGAGGTAGAGAATGGTACAGCCGCACTCACACACACTGATTCACAGTCAGTGTTACCTGGTGGAGAGAATGGTACAGCAGCACTCACACACAGTGATTCACAGTCAATGTTTCCTGAGGGAGAGAATGATACAGCAGCTCTCACACACATTGAATCACAGTCAATGTTACCTGATCGGGAGAATGGTACAGCAGCACTCACACACAGTGATGAACAGTCAATGTTACCTGAGGTAGAGAATGGTACAGCAGCACTCACACACAGTGATTCACAATCAATGTTACCTGATGGGGAGAATGGTACAGCAGCACTCACACACAGTGATTCACAGTCAATGTTACCTGATGGGGAGAATGGTACAGCAGCACTCACACACAGTGATTAACAGTCAATGTTACCTGAGGTAGAGAATGGTACAGCAGCACTCACACAGTGATTCACAGTCAATGTTACTTGAGGGAGAATGGTACAGCAGCACTCACACACAGTGATTCACAGTCAATGTTACCTGATGGGGAGAATGGGACAGCAGCAGTCACACAGTGATTCACAGTCAATGTTACCTGATGGCGAGAATGGTACAGCAGAACTCACACACAGTGATTCACAGTCAATTTTTCCTGAGGGAGAGAATGGTACAGCAGCACTCACACACAGTGAATCACAGTCAATGTTACCTGATGGGGAGAATGGTACAGCAGCACTCACACACAGTGATTCACAGTCAATGTTACCTGGTGGGGAGAATGGTACAGCAGAACTCACACACAGTGATTCACAGTCAATGTTACCTGATGGGGAGAATGGTACAGCAGCACTCACACACAGTGATTCCCTGTCAATGTCACCTGATGGAGAATGGTACAGCAGCACTCGCACACAGTGATTCACAGTCAATGTTTCCTGAGGGAGAGAATGGTACATCAGCAGTCACACACAGTGAAACACAGTCAAAGTTACCTGATGGGGAGAATGGTACAGCAGCACTCACACACAGTGATTCACAGTCAATGTTACCTGGTGGGGAGAATGGTACAGCAGCACTCACACACAGTGATTCACAATCAATGTTACCTGATGGGGAGAATGGTACAGCAGCACTCACACACAGTGATTCACAGTCAATGTTACCTGATGGGGAGAATGGTACAGCAGCACTCACACACAGTGATTCACAGTCAATGTTACCTGAGGTAGAGAATGGTACAGCAGCACTCACACACAGTGATTCACAGTCAATGTTACTTGAGGGAGAATGGTACAGCAGCACTCACACACAGTGATTCACAGTCAATGTTTCCTGATGTGAAGAATGGTACAGCAGCACTCACACACAGAGATTCACAGTCAATGTTACCTGATGGGGAGAATGGTACAGCAGCACTCACACACAGAGATTCACAGTCAATGTTACCTGAGGGAGAATGGTACAGCAGCACTCACACACAGTGATTCACAGTCAATGTCACCTGAGGGAGAATGGTACAGCAGCACTCACACACAGTGATTCACAGTCAATGTTACCTGAGGGAGAATGGTACAGCAGCACTCACACACAGTGATTCTCACTCAATGTTACCTGATGGAGAGAATGGTACGGCAGCACTCACACACAGTGATTCACAGTCAATGTTAACTGATGGGGAGAATGGTACAGCATCACTCACAGACAGCGAATCACAGTCAATGTTACCTGAGGGAGAATGTTCCAACAGCACTTACACACAGTGATTCACAGTCAATGTTACCTGAGGGAGAATGGTACAGCAGCACTCACACACAGTGATTCACTGTCAATGTCACCTGATGGGGAGAATGGTACAGCAGCACTCACACACAGTGATTAACAGTCAATGTTACCTGGTGGAGAGAATGGTACAGCAGCACTCACACACAGTGATTCACAATCAATGTTACCTGATGGGGAGAATGGTACAGCAGCACTCACACACAGTGATTCACAGTCAATGTTACCTGATGGGGAGAATTGTACTGCAGCACTCACACACAGTGATTAACAGTCAATGTTACCTGAGGTAGAGAATGGTACAGCAGCACTCACACAGTGATTCACAGTCAATGTTACTTGAGGGAGAATGGTACAGCAGCACTCACACACAGTGATTCACAGTCAATGTTACCTGATGGGGAGAATGGTACAGCAGCAGTCACACAGTGATTCACAGTCAATGTTACCTGATGGCGAGAATGGTACAGCAGAACTCACACACAGTGATTCACAGTCAATTTTTCCTGAGGGAGAGAATGGTACAGCAGCACTCACACACAGTGAATCACAGTCAATGTTACCTGATGGGGAGAATGGTACAGCAGCACTCACACACAGTGATTCACAGTCAATGTTACCTGGTGGGGAGAATGGTACAGCAGAACTCACACACAGTGATTCACAGTCAATGTTACCTGATGGGGAGAATGGTACAGCAGCACTCACACACAGTGATTCCCTGTCAATGTCACCTGATGGAGAATGGTACAGCAGCACTCACACACAGTGATTCACAGTCAATGTTTCCTGAGGGAGAGAATGGTACATCAGCAGTCACACACAGTGAAACACAGTCAAAGTTACCTGATGGGGAGAATGGTACAGCAGCACTCACACACAGTGATTCACAGTCAATGTTACCTGGTGGGGAGAATGGTACAGCAGCACTCACACACAGTGATTCACAATCAATGTTACCTGATGGGGAGAATGGTACAGCACCACTCACACACAGTGATTCACAGTCAATGTTACCTGATGGGGAGAATGGTACAGCAGCACTCACACACAGTGATGAACAGTCAATGTTACCTGAGGTAGAGAATGGTACAGCAGCACTCACACACAGTGATTCACAGTCAATGTTACTTGAGGGAGAATGGTACAGCAGCACTCACACACAGTGCTTCACAGTCAATGTTACCTGATGGGCAGAATGGTACAGCAGCACTCACACACAGTGATTCACAGTCAATGTTTCCTGATGTGAAGAATGGTACAGCAGCACTCACACACAGAGATTCACAGTCAATGTTACCTGATGGGGAGAATGGTACAGCAGCACTCACACACAGAGATTCACAGTCAATGTTACCTGAGGGAGAATGGTACAGCAGCACTCACACACAGTGATTCACAGTCAATGTCACCTGAGGGAGAATGTTACAGCAGCACTCACACACAGTGATTCACAGTCAATGTTACCTGAGGGAGAATGGTACAGCAGCACTCACACACAGTGATTCTCACTCAATGTTACCTGATGGAGAGAATGGTACGGCAGCACTCACACACAGTGATTCACAGTCAATGTTAACTGATGGGGAGAATGGTACAGCAGCACTCACACACTGCAATTCACAGTCAATTTTACCTGATGGGGAGAATGGTACAGCATCACTCACAGACAGCGATTCACAGTCAATGTTACCTGAGGGAGAATGTTCCAACAGCACTCACACACAGTGATTCACAGTCAATGTTACCTGAGGGAGAATGGTACAGCAGCACTCACACACAGTGATTCACTGTCAATGTCACCTGAGGGGGAATGGTACAGCAGCACTCACACACAGTGATTCACAGTCAATGTTACCTGATGGAGAGAATGGGACAGCAGCTCTCACACACAGTGATTCACATTCAATGTTACCTGATGGGAGAATGGTACAGCAGCACTCACACACTGCGACTCACAGCCATTGTTACCTGAGGGAGAATGGTGCAGCAGCACTCACACACACTGATTCACAGTCAATGTTACCTGATGGGGAGAATGGTACAGCAGCACTCACACACAGTGATTAACAGTCAATGTTACCTGAGGTTGAGAATGGTACAGCAGCACTCACACACAGTGATTCACAGTCAATGTTACTTGAGGGAGAATGGTACAGCAGCACTCACACACAGTGATTCACAGTCAATGTTACCTGATGGGGAGAATGGTACAGCAGCACTCACACAGTGATTCACAGTCAATGTTACCTGACGGGATGAATGTTACAGCAGCAGTCACACAGTGATTCACAGTCAATGTTACCTGATGGGGAGAATGGTACAGCAGCACTCACACACAGACAGTGATTCACAGTCAATGTTACCTGGTGGGGAGAATGGTACAGCAGCACTCACACACAGTGATTCACAGTCAATGTTACCTGATGGAGAGAACGGGACAGCAGCTCTCAAACACAGTGATTCAAATTTAATGTTACCTGATGGGAGAATGGTACAGCAGCACTCACACACTGCGATAGACAGCCATTGTTACCTGAGGGAGAATGGTACAGTAGCACTCACACACAGTGATTAACAGTCAATGTTACCTGAGGTAGAGAATGGTACAGCCGCACTCACACACAGTGATTCACAGTCAATGTTACCTGGTGGAGAGAATGGTACAGCAGCAATCACACACAGTGATTCACAGTCAATGTTTCCTGAGGGAGAGAATGATACAGCAGCACTCACACACAGTGAATCACAGTCAATGTTACCTGATGGGGAGAATGGTACAGCAGCACTCACACACAGTGATTCACAGTCAATGATACCTGGTGGAGAGAATGGTACAGCAGCACTCACACACAGTGATTCACAGTCAAGGTTACCTGAGGGAGAGAATGGTACAGCAGCACTCACACAATGTGATTCACAGTCAATGTTACCTGATGGGGAGAATGCTACATCAGCACTCACACACAGTGATTCACAGACAATGTTACCTGGTGGGGAGAATGGTACAGCAGCACTCACACACAGTGATTCACAGTCAATGTTACCTGATCGGGAGAATGGTACAGCAGCACTCACACACAGTGATTAACAGTCAATGTTACCTGAGGTAGAGAATGGTACAGCAGCACTCACACACAGTGATTCACAGTCAATGTTACTTGAGGGAGAATGGTACAGCAGCACTCACACACAGTGATTCACAGTCAATGTTAACTGATGGGGAGAATGGTATAGCAGCACTCACACACTGCAATTCACAGTCAATTTTACCTGATGGGGAGAATGGTACAGCATCACTCACAGACAGCGATTCACAGTCAATGTTACCTGAGGGAGAATGTTCCAACAGCACTCACACACAGTGATTCACAGTCAATGTTACCTGAGGGAGAATGGTACAGCAGCACTCACACACAGTGATTCACTGTCAATGTCACCTGAGGGGGAATGGTACAGCAGCACTCACACACAGTGATTCACAGTCAATGTTACCTGATGGAGAGAATGGGACAGCAGCTCTCACACACAGTGATTCACATTCAATGTTACCTGATGGGAGAATGGTACAGCAGCACTCACACACTGCGACTCACAGCCATTGTTACCTGAGGGAGAATGGTGCAGCAGCACTCACACACACTGATTCACAGTCAATGTTACCTGATGGGGAGAATGGTACAGCAGCACTCACACACAGTGATTAACAGTCAATGTTACCTGAGGTTGAGAATGGTACAGCAGCACTCACACACAGTGATTCACAGTCAATGTTACTTGAGGGAGAATGGTACAGCAGCACTCACACACAGTGCTTCACAGTCAATGTTACCTGATGGGGAGAATGGTACAGCAGCACTCACACAGTGATTCACAGTCAATGTTACCTGACGGGATGAATGTTACAGCAGCAGTCACACAGTGATTCACAGTCAATGTTACCTGATGGGGAGAATGGTACAGCAGCACTCACACACAGACAGTGATTCACAGTCAATGTTACCTGGTGGGGAGAATGGTACAGCAGCACTCACACACAGTGATTCACAGTCAATGTTACCTGATGGAGAGAACGGGACAGCAGCTCTCACACACAGTGATTCAAATTTAATGTTACCTGATGGGAGAATGGTACAGCAGCACTCACACACTGCGATAGACAGCCATTGTTACCTGAGGGAGAATGGTACAGTAGCACTCACACACAGTGATTAACAGTCAATGTTACCTGAGGTAGAGAATGGTACAGCCGCACTCACACACAGTGATTCACAGTCAATGTTACCTGGTGGAGAGAATGGTACAGCAGCAATCACACACAGTGATTCACAGTCAATGTTTCCTGAGGGAGAGAATGATACAGCAGCACTCACACACAGTGAATCACAGTCAATGTTACCTGATGGGGAGAATGGTACAGCAGCACTCACACACAGTGATTCACAGTCAATGATACCTGGTGGAGAGAATGGTACAGCAGCACTCACACACAGTGATTCACAGTCAAGGTTACCTGAGGGAGAGAATGGCACAGCAGCACTCACACAATGTGATTCACAGTCAATGTTACCTGATGGGGAGAATGCTACATCAGCACTCACACACAGTGATTCACAGACAATGTTACCTGGTGGGGAGAATGGTACAGCAGCACTCACACACAGTGATTCACAGTCAATGTTACCTGATCGGGAGAATGGTACAGCAGCACTCACACACAGTGATTAACAGTCAATGTTACCTGAGGTAGAGAATGGTACAGCAGCACTCACACAGTGATTCACAGTCAATGTTACTTGAGGGAGAATGGTACAGCAGCACTCACACACAGTGATTCACAGTCAATGTTACCTGATGGGGAGAATGGTACAGCAGCAGTCACACAGTGATTCACAGTCAATGTTACCTGATGGCGAGAATGGTACAGCAGAACTCACACACAGTGATTCACAGTCAATTTTTCCTGAGGGAGAGAATGGTATAGCAGCACTCACACACAGTGATTCACAGTCAATGTTACCTGGTGGGGAGAATGGTACAGCAGCACTCACACACAGTGATTCCCTGTCAATGTCACCTGTTGGAGAATGGTACAGCAGCACTCACACACAGTGATTCACAGTCAATGTTTCCTGAGGGAGAGAATGGTACATCAGCACTCACACACAGTGAAACACAGTCAAAGTTACCTGATGGGGAGAATGGTACAGCAGCACTCACACACAGTGATTCACAGTCAATGTTACCTGGTGGGGTGAATGGTACAGCAGCACTCACAGACAGTGATTCACAATCAATGTTACCTGATGGGGAGAATGGTACAGCAGCACTCACACACAGTGATTCACAGTCAATGTTACCTGATGGGGAGAATGGTACAGCAGCACTCACACACAGTGATTCACAGTCAATGTTCCCTGAGGGAGAATGGTACAGCAGCACTCACACACAGTGATTCACTGTCAATGTCACCTGAGGGAGAATGGTACAGCAGCACTCACACACAGTGATTCACAATCAATGTTACCTGATGGGGAGAATGGTACAGCAGCACTCACACACAGTGATTCACAGTCAATGTTACCTGATGGGGAGAATGGTACAGCAGCACTCACACACAGTGATGAACAGTCAATGTTACCTGAGGTAGAGAATGGTACAGCAGCACTCACACACAGTGATTCACAGTCAATGTTACTTGAGGGAGAATGGTACAGCAGCACTCACACACAGTGATTCACAGTCTATGTTACCTGATGGGCAGAATGGTACAGCAGCACTCACACACAGTGATTCACAGTCAATGTTACCTGAGGGAGAATGGTACAGCAGCATTCACACACAGTGATTCACAGTCAATGTCACCTGATGTGAAGAATGGTACAGCAGCACTCACACACAGTGATTCCCTGTCAATGTTACCTGATGGGGAGAATGGTACAGCAGCACTCACACACAGTGATTCACAGTCAATGTTACCTGAGGGAGAATGGTACAGCAGCATTCACACACAGGGATTCACAGTCAATGTTACCTGATGGGGAGAATGGTACAGCAGCACTCACACACAGAGATTCACAGTCAATGTTATATGATGGGGAGAATGGTACAGCAGCACTCACACACAGTGATTCACAGTCAATGTTACCTGAGGGAGAATGGTACAGCAGCACTCACACACAGTGATTCACAGTCAATGTCACCTGAGGGAGAATGGTACAGCAGCACTCACACACAGTGATTCACAGTCAATGTTACCTGAGGGAGAATGGTACAGCAGCACTCACACACAGTGATTCTCACTCAATGTTACCTGATGGAGAGAATGGTACGGCTGCACTCACACACAGTGATTCACAGTCAATGTTAACTGATGGGGAGAATGGTACAGCAGCACTCACACACTGCAATTCACAGTCAATTTTACCTGATGGGGAGAATGGTACAGCATCACTCACAGACAGTGATTCACAGTCAATGTTACCTGAGGGAGAATGTTCCAACAGCACTCACACACAGTGATTCACAGTCAATGTTACCTGAGGGAGAATGGTACAGCAGCACTCACACACAGTGATTCACTGTCAATGTCACCTGAGGGAGAATGGTACAGCAGCACTCACACACAGTGAATCACAGTCAATTCACCTGATGGAGAATGGTACAGCTGCACTCACACACACTGATTCACAGTCAATGTCACCAGAGGGAGAATGGCACAGCAGCACTCACACACAGTGATTCACAGTCAATGTTACATGATGGAGAGAACGGGACAGCAGCTCTCACACACATTGATTCAAATTCAATGTTACCTGATGGGAGAATGGTACAGCAGCACTCACACACTGCGATTTACAGCCATTGTTACCTGAGGGAGAATGGTACAGCAGCACTCACACACACTGATTCACAGTCAATGTTACCTGATGGGGAGAATGGTACAGCAGCAATCACACACAGTGATTAACAGTCAATGTTACCTGAGGTAGAGAATGCTACAGCCGCACTCACACACAGTGATTCACAGTCAATGTTACCTGGTGGAGAGAATGGTACAGCAGCACTCACACACAGTGATTCACAGTCAATGTTTCCTGAGGGAGAGAATGATACAGCAGCACTCACACACAGTGAATCACAGTCAATGTTACCTGGTGGAGAGAATGGTACAGCAGCACTCACACACAGTGATTCACAATCAATGTTACCTGATGGGGAGAATGGTACAGCAGCACTCACACACAGTGATTCACAGTCAATGTTACCTGATGGGGAGAATGGTACAGCAGCACTCACACACAGTGATTAACAGTCAATGTTACCTGAGGTAGAGAATGGTACAGCAGCACTCACACAGTGATTCACAGTCAATGTTACTTGAGGGAGAATGGTACAGCAGCACTCACACACAGTGATTCACAGTCAATGTTACCTGATGGGGAGAATGGTACAGCAGCAGTCACACAGTGATTCACAGTCAATGTTACCTGATGGCGAGAATGGTACAGCAGAACTCACACACAGTGATTCACAGTCAATTTTTCCTGAGGGAGAGAATGGTACAGCAGCACTCACACACAGTGAATCACAGTCAATGTTACCTGATGGGGAGAATGGTACAGCAGCACTCACACACAGTGATTCACAGTCAATGTTACCTGGTGGGGAGAATGGTACAGCAGAACTCACACACAGTGATTCACAGTCAATGTTACCTGATGGGGAGAATGGTACAGCAGCACTCACACACAGTGATTCCCTGTCAATGTCACCTGATGGAGAATGGTACAGCAGAACTCACAAACAGTGATTCACAGTCAATGTTTCCTGAGGGAGAGAATGGTACATCAGCACTCACACACAGTGAGTCACAGTCAATGTTACCTGATGGGGAGAATGGTATAGCAGCACTCACACACAGTGATTCACAGTCAATGTTACCTGGTGGGGAGAAAGGTACAGCAGCACTCACACACAGTGATTCACAATCAATGTTACCTGATGGGGAGAATGGTACAGCAGCACTCACACACAGTGATTCACAGTCAATGTTACCTGTTGGGGAGAATGGTACAGCAGCACTCACACACAGTGATGAACAGTCAATGTTACCTGAGGTAGAGAATGGTACAGCAGCACTCACACACAGTGATTCACAGTCAATGTTACTTGAGGGAGAATGGTACCGCAGCACTCACACACAGTGCTTCACAGTCAATGTTACCTGATGGGCAGAATGGTACAGCAGAACTCACACACAGTGATTCACAGTCAATGTTACCTGATGTGAAGAATGGTACAGCAGCACTCACACACAGTGATTCAGAGTCAATGTTACCTGAGGGAGAGAATGGTACAGCCGCACTCACACACAGTGATTCCCTGTCAATGTCACCTAATGGAGAATGGTACAGCAGCACTCACACACAGTGATTCCCTGTCAATGTCACCTGATGGAGAATGGTACAGCAGAACTCACAAACAGTGATTCACAGTCAATGTTACCTGAGGGAGAATGGTACAGCAGCACTCACACACAGTGATTCACAGTCAATGTCACCTGAGGGAGAATGGTACAGCAGCACTCACACACAGAGATTCACAGTCAATGTCATATGATGGGGAGAATGGTACAGCAGCACTCACACACAGTGATTCACAGTCAATGTTACCTGAGGGAGAATGGTACAGCAGCACTCACACACAGTGATTCACAGTCAATGTCACCTGAGGGAGAATGGTACAGCAGCACTCACACACAGTGATTCACAGTCAATGTTACCTGAGGGAGAATGTTACAGCAGCACTCACACACAGTGATTCTCACTCAATGTTACCTGATAGAGAGAATGGTACGGCAGCACTCACACACAGTGATTCACAGTCAATGTTAACTGATGGGGAGAATGGTACAGCAGCACTCACACACTGCAATTCACAGTCAATTTTACCTGATGGGGAGAATGGTACAGCATCACTCACAGATAGTGATTCACAGTTAATGTTTCCAGAGGGAGAATGTTCCAACAGCACTCACACACAGTGATTCACAGTCAATGTTACCTGAGGGAGAATGGTACAGCAGCACTCACACACAGTGATTCAATGTCAATGTCACCTGAGGGGGAATGGTACAGCAGCACTCACACACAGTGATTCCCTGTCAATGTCACCTGATGGAGAATGGTACAGCTGCACTCACACACACTGATTCACAGTCAATGTCACCAGAGGGAGAATGGCACAGCAGCACTCACACACAGTGATTCACAGTCAATGTTACCTGATGGAGAGAATGGGACAGCAGCTCTCACACACAGTGATTTACATTCAATGTTACCTGATGGGAGAATGGTACAGCAGCACTCACACACTGCGATTCACAGCCATTGTTAACTGATGGAGAATGGTACAGCAGCACTCACACACAGTGATTCACAGTCAATGTTACCTGATGGGGAGAATGGTACAGCAGCACTCACACACAGTGATTAACAGTCAATGTTACCTGAGGTAGAGAATGGTACAGCAGCACTCACACACAGTGATTCACAGTCAATGTTACCTGACGGGGAGAATGGTACAGCAGCACTCACACAGTGATTCACAGTCAATGTTACCTGACGGGATGAATGGTACAGCAGCAGTCACACAGTGATTCACAGTCAATGTTACCTGATGGGGAGAATGGTACAGCAGCACTCACACACAGTGATTCACAGTCAATGTTACCTGGTGGGGAGAATGGTACAGCAGCACTCACACACAGTGATTCACAATCAATGTTACCTGATGGGGAGAATGGTACAGCAGCACTCACACACAGTGATTCACAGTCAATGTTACCTGATGGGGAGAATGGTACAGCAGCACTCACACACAGTGATTAACAGTCAATGTTACCTGAGGTAGAGAATGGTACAGCAGCACTCACACACAGTGATTCACAGTCAATGTTACTTGAGGGAGAATGGTACAGCAGCACTCACACACAGTGATTCACAGTCAATGTTCCCTGGTGGGGAGAATGGTACGGCAGCACTCACACACAGTGATTCACAGTCAATGTTACCTGATGGGGAGAACAGTACAGCTGCACTCACACACAGTGATTCACAGTCAATGTTACCTGACGGGGAGAATGGTACAGCAGCACTCACACACAGTGATTCAGAGTCAATGTTACCTGAGGGAGAGAATGGTGCAGCGCACTCTCACACAGTGATTCACAGTAAATGTTACCAGATGGGGAGAATGGTACAGCAGCACTCACACACAGTGATTCACAGTCAATGTTACTTGATGGGAAGAATGATACAACAGCACTCACACAGTGATTCAGAGTCAATGTTTCCACACGGGGAGAATGGTACAGCAGCACTCACACACAGTGATTCACAGTCGATGTTACCTGATGGGGAGAATGTTACAGCAGCACTCACACACAGTGATTCACAGTCAATGTTACCAGACGCGGAGAATGGTACAGCAGCACTCACACACAGTGATTCACAGTCAATGTTACCTGATGGGCAGAATGGTACAGCAGCACTCAGACACAGTGATTCACAGTCAATGTTACCTGAGGGAGAATGGTACAGCAGCATTCACACACAGTGATTCACAGTCAATGTCACCTGATGTGAAGAATGGTACAGCAGCACTCACACACAGAGATTCACAGTCAATGTTACCTGATGGGGAGAATGGTACAGCAGCACTCACACACAGAGATTCACAGTCAATGTTATATGATGGGGAGAATGGTACAGCAGCACTCACACACAGTGATTCACAGTCAATGTTACCTTGAGGGAGAATGGTACAGCAGCACTCACACACAGTGATTCACTGTCAATGTCACCTGAGGGAGAATGGTACAGCAGCACTCACACACAGTGATTCACAGTCAATGTTACCTGAGGGAGAATGGTACAGCAGCACTCACACACAGTGATTCTCACTCAATATTACCTGATGGAGAGAATGGTATAGCAGCACTCACACACAGTGATTCACAGTCAATGTTAACTGATGGGGAGAATGGTACAGCAGCACTCACACACTGCAATTCACAGTCAATTTTACCTGATGGGGAGAATGGTACAGCAGCACTCACAGACAGTGATTCACAGTCAATGTTACCTGAGGGAGAATGTTCCAACAGCACTCACACACAGTGATTCACAGTCAATGTTACCTGAGGGAGAATGGTACAGCAGCACTCACACACAGTGATTTACTGTCAATGTCACCTGAGGGAGAATGGTCCAGCAGCACTCACACACAGTGATTCCCTGTCAATGTCACCTGATGGAGAATGGTACAGCTGCACTCACACACACTGATTCACAGTCAATGTTACCAGAGGGAGAATGGTACAGCAGGACTGACACACAGTGATTCCCTGTCAATGTCACGTGAGGGAGAATGGTACAGCAGCACTCACACACAGTGATTCACAGTCAATGTCACCAGAGGGAGAATGGCACAGCAGCTCTCACACACAGAGATTCACATTCAATGTTACCTGATGGGCAGAATGGTACAGCAGCACTCACACACAGTGATTCACAGTCAATGTTACCTGGTGGGGAGAATGGTACAGCAGCACTCACACACAGTGATTCACAATCAATGTTACCTGATGGGGAGAATGGTACAGCAGCACTCACACACAGTGATTCACAGTCAATGTTACCTGATGGGGAGAATGGTACAGCAGCACTCACACACAGTGATTAACAGTCAATGTTACCTGAGGTAGAGAATGGTACAGCAGCACTCACACACAGTGATTCACAGTCAATGTTACTTGAGGGAGAATGGTACAGCAGCACTCACACACAGTGATTCACAGTCAATGTTCCCTGGTGGGGAGAATGGTACGGCAGCACTCACACACAGTGATTCACAGTCAATGTTACCTGATGGGGAGAATGGTACAGCTGCACTCACACACAGTGATTCACAGTCAATGTTACCTGACGGGGAGAATGGTACAGCAGCACTCACACACAGTGATTCAGAGTCAATGTTACCTCAGGGAGAGAATGGTGCAGCGCACTCTCACACAGTGATTCACAGTAAATGTTACCAGATGGGGAGAATGGTACAGCAGCACTCACACACAGTGATTCACAGTCAATGTTACTTGATGGGAAGAATGATACAACAGCACTCACACAGTGATTCAGAGTCAATGTTTCCACACGGGGAGAATGGTACAGCAGCACTCACACACAGTGATTCACAGTCGATGTTACCTGATGGGGAGAATGTTACAGCAGCACTCACACACAGTGATTCACAGTCAATGTTACCAGACGCGGAGAATGGTACAGCAGCACTCACACACAGTGATTCACAGTCAATGTTACCTGATGGGCAGAATGGTACAGCAGCACTCAGACACAGTGATTCACAGTCAATGTTACCTGAGGGAGAATGGTACAGCAGCATTCACACACAGTGATTCACAGTCAATGTCACCTGATGTGAAGAATGGTACAGCAGCACTCACACACAGAGATTCACAGTCAATGTTACCTGATGGGGAGAATGGTACAGCAGCACTCACACACAGAGATTCACAGTCAATGTTATATGATGGGGAGAATGGTACAGCAGCACTCACACACAGTGATTCACAGTCAATGTTACCTGAGGGAGAATGGTACAGCAGCACTCACACACAGTGATTCACAGTCAATGTCACCTGAGGGAGAATGGTACAGCAGCACTCACACACAGTGATTCACAGTCAATGTTACCTGAGGGAGAATGGTACAGCAGCACTCACACACAGTGATTCACAGTCAATGTTACCTGATGGAGAGAATGGTACGGCAGCACTCACACACAGTGATTCACAGTCAATGTTAACTGATGGGGAGAATGGTACAGCAGCACTCACACACTGCAATTCACAGTCAATTTTACCTGATGGGGAGAATGGTACAGCAGCACTCACAGACAGTGATTCACAGTCAATGTTACCTGAGGGAGAATGTTCCAACAGCACTCACACACAGTGATTCACAGTCAATGTTACCTGAGGGAGAATGGTACAGCAGCACTCACACACAGTGATTTACTGTCAATGTCACCTGAGGGAGAATGGTGCAGCAGCACTCACACACAGTGATTCCCTGTCAATGTCACCTGATGGAGAATGGTACAGCTGCACTCACACACACTGATTCACAGTCAATGTTACCAGAGGGAGAATGGTACAGCAGGACTGACACACAGTGATTCCCTGTCAATGTCACGTGAGGGAGAATGGTACAGCAGCACTCACACACAGTGATTCACAGTCAATGTCACCAGAGGGAGAATGGCACAGCAGCACTCACACACAGTGATTCACAGTCAATGTTACCTGATGGGGCGAATGGTACAGCAGTACTCACACCCAGTGATTCACAGTCAATGTTACCTGAGGGAGAGAATGGGAAAGCAGCTCTCACACACAGAGATTCACATTCAATGTTACCTGATGGGCAGAATGGTACAGCAGCACTCACACACAGTGATTCACAGTCAATGTTACCTGAGGGAGAATGGTACAGCAGCATTCACACACAGTGATTCACAGTCAATGTCACCTGATGTGAAGAATGGTACAGCAGCACTCACACACAGAGATTCACAGTCAATGTTACCTGATGGGGAGAATGGTACAGCAGCACTCACACACAGAGATTCACAGTCAATGTTATATGATGGGGAGAATGGTACAGCAGCACTCACACACAGTGATTCACAGTCAATGTTACCTGAGGGAGAATGGTACAGCAGCACTCACACACAGTGATTCACTGTCAATGTCACCTGAGGGAGAATGGTACAGCAGCACTCACACAGTGATTCACAGTCAATGTTACCTGATGGAGAGAATGGTACAGCTGAACTCACACAAAGTGATTCACAGCCATTGTTACCTGAGGTAGAATGGTACAGCAGCACTCACACACAGTGAATCACAGTCAATGTTACCTGATGGGGAGAATGGTATAGCAGCACTCACACACAGTGATTCACAGTCAATGTTACCTGGTGGGGAGAATGGTACAGCAGCACTCACACACACTGATTCACAGTCAATGTTACCTGATGGGGAGAATGGTACAGCAGCACTCACACACAGTGATTCACAGTCAATGTTACCTGATGGGGAGAATGGTACAGCAGCACTCACACACAGTGATTAACAGTCAATGTTACCTGAGGTAGAGAATGGTACAGCAGCACTCACACACAGTGATTCGCAGTCAATGTTACTTGAGGGAGAATGGTACAGCAGCACTCACACACAGTGATTCACAGTCAATGTTACCTGACGGGGAGAATGGTACAGCAGCACTCACACAGTGATTCACAGTCAATGTTACCTGATGGAGAGAATGGTACAGCTGAACTCACACAAAGTGATTCACAGTCAATGTTTCCTGAGGTAGAGAATGGTACAGCAGCACTCACACACAGTGAATCACAGTCAATGTTACCTGAGGGAGAATGGTACAGCAGCACTCACACACAGTGATTCATAGTCAATGTTATATGATGGGGAGAATGGTACAGCAGCACTCACACACAGTGATTCACAGTCAATGTTACCTGAGGGAGAATGGTACAGCAGCACTCACACACAGTGATTCATTGTCAATGTCACCTGAGGGAGAATGGTACAGCAGCACTCACACACAGTGATTCACAGTCAATGTTGCCTGAGGGAGAATGGTACAGCAGCACTCACACACAGTGATTCTCACTCAATGTTAACTGATGGAGAGAATGGTACAGCAGCACTCACACACAGTGATTCACAGTCAATGTTAACTGATGGGGAGAATGGTACAGCAGCACTCACACACTGCAATTCACAGTCAATTTTACCTGATGGGGAGAATGGTACAGCAGCACTCACAGACAGTGATTCACAGTCAATGTTACCTGAGGGAGAATGTTCCAACAGCACTCACACACAGTGATTCACAGTCAATGTTACCTGAGGGAGAATGGTACAGCAGCACTCACACACAGTAATTTACTGTCAATGTCACCTGTGGGAGAATGGTCCAGCAGCACTCACACACAGTGATTCCCTGTCAATGTCACCTGATGGAGAATGGTACAGCTGCACTCACACACACTGATTCACAGTCAATGTTACCGGAGGGAGAATGGTACAGCAGCACTGACACACAGTGATTCCCTGTCAATGTCACGTGAGGGAGAATGGTACAGCAGCACTCACACACAGTGATTCACAGTCAATGTCACCAGAGGGAGAATGGCACAGCAGCACTCACACACAGTGATTCACAGTCAATGTTACCTGATGGGGCGAATGGTACAGCAGTACTCACACCCAGTGATTCACAGTCAATGTTACCTGAGGGAGAGAATGGGAAAGCAGCTCTCACACACAGAGATTCACATTCAATGTTACCTGATGGGCAGAATGGTACAGCAGCACTCACACACAGTGATTCACAGTCAATGTTACCTGAGGGAGAATGGTACAGCAGCATTCACACACAGTGATTCACAGTCAATGTCACCTGATGTGAAGAATGGTACAGCAGCACTCACACACAGAGATTCACAGTCAATGTTACCTGATGGGGAGAATGGTACAGCAGCACTCACACACAGAGATTCACAGTCAATGTTATTTGATGGGGAGAATGGTACAGCAGCACTCACACACAGTGATTCACAGTCAATGTTACCTGAGGGAGAATGGTACAGCAGCACTCACACACAGTGATTCACTGTCAATGTCACCTGAGGGAGAATGGTACAGCAGCACTCACACAGTGATTCACAGTCAATGTTACCTGATGGAGAGAATGGTACAGCTGAACTCACACAAAGTGATTCACAGCCATTGTTACCTGAGGTAGAATGGTACAGCAGCACTCACACACAGTGAATCACAGTCAATGTTACCTGATGGGGAGAATGGTACAGCAGCACTCACACACAGTGATTCACAGTCAATGTTACCTGGTGGGGAGAATGGTACAGCAGCACTCACACACACTGATTCACAGTCAATGTTACCTGATGGGGAGAATGGTACAGCAGCACTCACACACAGTGATTCACAGTCAATGTTACCTGATGGGGAGAATGGTACAGCAGCACTCACACACAGTGATTAACAGTCAATGTTACCTGAGGTAGAGAATGGTACAGCAGCACTCACACACAGTGATTCGCAGTCAATGTTACTTGAGGGAGAATGGTACAGCAGCACTCACAAACAGTGATTCACAGTCAATGTTACCTGACGGGGAGAATGGTACAGCAGCACTACACAGTGATTCACAGTCAATGTTACCTGATGGAGAGAATGGTACAGCTGAACTCACACAAAGTGATTCACAGTCAATGTTTCCTGAGGTAGAGAATGGTACAGCAGCACTCACACACAGTGAATCACAGTCAATGTTACCTGATGGGGAGAATGGTACAGCAGCACTCACACACAGTGATTCACAGTCAAAGTTACCTGGTGGGGAGAATGGTACAGCTGCACTCACACACAGTGATTCACAGTCAATGTTACCTGATGGGGAGAATGGTACAGCAGCACTCACACACAGTGCTTCACAGTCAATGTTACCAGACGGGGAGAATGGTACAGCAGCACTCACACACAGTGATTCACAGTCAATGTTACCTGATGGGGAGTTTGGTACAGCAAGCACTCACACACAGTGATTCACAGCCAATGTTTCCTGAGGGAGAATGGTACAACAGCACTCACACCCAGTGATTCACATTCAATGTTACCTGAAGGAGAGAATGGTACAGTAGCACTCACACACAGTGATTCACAGTCAATGTTAACTGACGGGAAAATGGTACAGTAGCACTCGCACACTGCGATTCACAGTCAATGTTACCTGATGGGGAGAATGGTATAGCAGCACTCACACACAGTGATTCACAGTCAATGTTACCTGATGGGGAGAATGGTACAGCTGCACTCACACACACTGATTCACAGTCAATGTTACCTGACGGGGAGAATGGTACAGCAGCACTCACACACAGTGATTCACTGTCAATGTTACCTGATGGGAAGAATGGTACAGCAGCACTCACACACAGTGATTCACAGTCAATGTTACCTGAGGGAGAGAATGGTACAGCAGCACTCACACACAGTGATTGACAGACAATGTTACCTGATGGGGAGAATGGTACAGCAGCACTCACACACAGTGATTCACTGTCAATGTCACCTGAGAGAGAATGGTACAGCAGCACTCACACAGTGATTCACAGTCAATGTTACCTGATGGAGAGAATGGTACAGCTGAACTCACACAACGTGATTCACAGCCATTGTTACCTGAGGTAGAATGGTACAGCAGCACTCACACACAGTGAATCACAGTCAATGTTACCTGATGGGGAGAATGGTACAGCAGCACTCACACACAGTGATTCACAGTCAATGTTACCTGGTGGGGAGAATGGTACAGCAGCACTCACACACACTGATTCACAGTCAATGTTACCTGATGGGGAGAATGGTACAGCAGCACTCACACACAGTGATTCACAGTCAATGTTACCTGATGGGGAGAATGGTACAGCAGCACTCACACACAGTGATTAACAGTCAATGTTACCTGAGGTAGAGAATGGTACAGCAGCACTCACACACAGTGATTCGCAGTCAATGTTACTTGAGGGAGAATGGTACAGCAGCACTCACACACAGTGATTCACAGTCAATGTTACCTGACGGGGAGAATGGTACAGCAGCACTCACACAGTGATTCACAGTCAATGTTACCTGATGGAGAGAATGGTACAGCTGAACTCACACAAAGTGATTCACAGTCAATGTTTCCTGAGGTAGAGAATGGTACAGCAGCACTCACACACAGTGAATCACAGTCAATGTTACCTGATGGGGAGAATGGTACAGCAGCACTCACACACAGTGATTCACAGTCAAAGTTACCTGGTGGGGAGAATGGTACAGCAGCACTCACACACAGTGATTCACAGTCAATGTTACCTGATGTGGAGAATGGTACAGCAGCACTCACACACAGTGATTCACAGTCAATGTTACCAGACGGGGAGAATGGTACAGCAGCACTCACACACAGTGATTCACAGTCAATGTTACCTGATGGGGAGTTTGGTACAGCAAGCACTCACACACAGTGATTCACAGTCAATGTTTCCTGAGGGAGAATGGTACAACAGCACTCACAACCAGTGATTCACATTCAATGTTACCTGAAGGAGAGAATGGTCCAGTAGCACTCACACACAGTGATTCACAGTCAATGTTAACTGACGGGAAAATGGTACAGTAGCACTCACACACTGCGATTCACAGTCAATGCTACCTGATGGGGAGAATGGTATAGCAGCACTCACACACAGTGATTCACAGTCAATGTTACCTGATGGGGAGAATGGTACAGCAGCACTCACACACACTGATTCACAGTCAATGTTACCTGACGGGGAGAATGGTACAGCAGCACTCACACACAGTGATTCACTGTCAATGTTACCTGATGGGAAGAATGGTACAGCAGCACTCACACACAGTGATTCACAGTCAATGTTACCTGAGGGAGAGAATGGTACAGCAGCACTCACACACAGTGATTGACAGACAATGTTACCTGATGGGGAGAATGGTACAGCAGCACTCACACACAGTGATTCACAGTCAATGTTACTTGAGGAAGAATGGTACAGCAGCACTCACACACAGTGATTCACAGTCAATGTTACCTGACGGGGAGAATGGTACAGCAGCACTCACACAGTGATTCACAGTCAATGTTACCTGATGGAGAGAATGGTACAGCAGAACTCACACACAGTGATTCACAGTCAATATTTCCTGAGGGAGAGAATGGTACAGCAGCACTCACACACAGTGAGTCACAGTCAATGTTACCTGATGGGGAGAATGGTACAGCAGCACTGACACACAGTGATTCACAGTCAATGTTACCTGATGGGGAGAATGGTACAGCAGCACTCACACACAGTGATTCACAGTCAATGTTACCTGATGGGGAGAATGGTACAGCAGCACTCACACACAGTGATTCACAGTCAATGTTACCTGATGGGGAGAATGCTACAGCAGCACTCACACACAGTGATTCACAGTCAATGTTACCTGATGGGGAGAATGGTACAGCAGCACTGACACACAGTGATTCACAGTCAATGTTACCTGATGGGGAGAATGGTACAGCAGCACTCACACACAGTGATTCACAGTCAATGTTACCTGATGGGGAGAATGGTACAGCAGCACTCACACACAGTGATTCACAGTCAATGTTACCTGATGGGGAGAATGGTACAGCAGCACTCACACACAGTGATTCACAGTCAATGTTACCTGATGGGGAGAATGGTACAGCAGCACTCACACACAGTGATTCACAGTCAATGTTACTTGAGGAAGAATGGTACAGCAGCACTCACACACAGTGATTCACAGTCAATGTTACCTGACGGGGAGAATGGTACAGCAGCACTCACACAGTGATTCACAGTCAATGTTACCTGATGGAGAGAATGGTACAGCAGAACTCACACACAGTGATTCACAGTCAATATTTCCTGAGGGAGAGAATGGTACAGCAGCACTCACACACAGTGAGTCACAGTCAATGTTACCTGATGGGGAGAATGGTACAGCAGCACTGACACACAGTGATTCACAGTCAATGTTACCTGATGGGGAGAATGGTACAGCAGCACTCACACACAGTGATTCACAGTCAATGTTACCTAATGGGGAGAATGGTACAGCAGCACTCACACACAGTGATTCACAGTCAATGTTACCTGATGGGGAGAATGCTACAGCAGCACTCACACACAGTGATTCACAGTCAATGTTACCTGATGGGGAGAATGGTACAGCAGCACTGACACACAGTGATTCACAGTCAATGTTACCTGATGGGGAGAATGGTACAGCAGCACTCACACACAGTGATTCACAGTCAATGTTACCTGATGGGGAGAATGGTACAGCAGCACTCACACACAGTGATTCACAGTCAATGTTACCTGATGGGGAGAATGGTACAGCAGCACTCACACACAGTGATTCACAGTCAATGTTACCTGATGGGGAGAATGGTACAGCAGCACTCTTTGTCTGCACTGTCCCATCAGAAACTCCCAGAGGCTGGGTAAACTGAACGTGTGCTTACTGCAATTTTGAAGTTTGGGCTGTTTTCTCATTGAGTATAGATGCCGGTGAAGTGTTGCCCCTGGCATGGGAGACCCACATGAAAAAGAATGGGAGTGCTGCTTTAGTCTGTGCTGAGGAGAACTGATCTTTTCCACTCAAGAGTTTTGTGACCCTCGGCAATTCTGAACCACGGTGATGCAGAGGGATCCAAGTGTCCTACTGCATGAGTCACAGAAGGTTAGCACGCAGGTACTGCAATGAATTGGGATTGCTGACAGAATGTTAGATTTATGACAAGGGGAGTGTGATGCTGGAAGAACACTACTGGTCAGGCAGCATCCGAAGAGCAGGTGAGTCAATGTTTCGATCAAAAGCCCTTCATCAGGAATGAGGCTTGTGGGCCGGAGGGGGCTGAGGGGTAAGTGGGAGTGGGGTAGGGATGTGGGGAAGATAGCTGAGAATGCGACCTCACCCTCCCCAACAACCCCCCTCCCCCAAGCCCTACCCCCTACTCTTGTATGTCTTAGCTCCCCCAGCCCACAAGCCTCATTCCTAATGAAAGGCTTATGCCCGAAACATCGACTCTGATCCTTGGATGCTGCCTGGCTTGCTGTGCTTTTCCAAATCCTTCCTGTAGTGTGGTGACCAGAATTATACACAATACTCTAACTGTGGCCTAACTAAAATTTTATGCTGCTACAACATGATTTGCCAACTTTTATACTCAGTGCTCTGACTGATGAAGGCAAGCATGTTGTACATCTTCATTCCCACCTTACCCACTTGTGTTGTTACTTTCAGGGAGCTATGAACAATTCCCCGTGTATATCAATGCTTCTAAGGGTCCTTCCATTTACTGTGTACTTTCCCCCTGCACTTGACCTCCCAAAATGCATCACCTCAACTTGTCCAGATTAAACTCCATTTGCCATTTCTCCGTCCAACTTTCCAAAGATCTATATCCTGCTGTTTCCTTTGACAACCTTCCTGACTATCCACAGATCTACCAATCTTCGTGTTGCCTGCAAACTTTCTAATCAGACCACCTAGATTTTCATCCAGATCATTTGTATGTTTTACAAACAACAGAGGTGCCAGCAAAGATCCTTGAGGTACACCACTGGTCACAGAACTCCAGTCAGAAAAACACCCCTCTACAACTGCCTTCGGTCTTCTCTGACCAAGCCAAGTTGCCAACTCAGCGTGGACCCCATGTGCCTTAATCTGCTGGACCAGCCTACCATGAGGGAGCTTCTCAAATGCTTTAGTAAAGTCCATGTGGACAGTATCCACTGCCCTAACCTCATCAATCTCCTTCTCATTTCCTCAGAAAACTCAATCAGGGTTGTGAGACAAGACCACCCCTGCACAAAGCCATGTTGACTATCCCTAATAAATACATTATGTTTCAAAAGTGAATAATCCTGTCCGTAAGAATCTTCTCCAATAATTTCCCCATTAACAATATAAGATCACTGGCCTATAATTTTCTGGGTTATCCCTGTTACCCTTCTTAAACACAGGAACAACACTGACTGTTCTCCAGTCTTCTGCACCTTGCCAGAGGCTAAAGATCTTTAACAATCTCCACCTCCCCTCCCCCCCCCCACCACCCCCACCCCCTCCGCTTGCCTCCCTCAGTATCTTGAGATAGATACCCTCAGGCCCTGAGGACTTGCCTACCTTAATATTTTTCGTGAAACACCCAAAAGACCTCCTCCTTCTTAATATTGCCATGCTCTAAAGTATCTGCAAACTTCTCTCTAATCTCATCATCATACATGTCCTTCTCCTGTGAAGTCCTCAGTAAGGACCTCACCCACTTCCTGTAGCTCCACGCAGAAATCCCTCCTTTGTCCTTGAGTGGACTTTTCCCTCACCACCCTTTTGCTCCTGATACATGTTTAAAATGTCTTAAGATTCACCTTAATCCTACTTGCCAAGGACATTTCATGGCTTCTTCTAGCCTTCCCAATTTTCTAAAAAATATCCTCACTGCTTCCTTTCTATTCCTTTTTTGATTTCTGTTTCTTAAACCTTACATATCCCTTTCAAACTTACAAAATCCAAGGTTCCTGAATCTTTCCATACTTACCTTTCATCCTCACAGCAACATACTGGTCCCGAACTCTACTCAACTGGCCTTTAAAGGGCTGCAATATGTCAGACGTGGATTTCTCTTCAAACAGCTGCTCCCAGTCTAATTCTTCCAGTTTGCCTCTAATCCTGTTGTAGTTAACCTTCCCCCAATTTAGCACTTTTGCCTGAGGACTAGTCTTATCCCTATCCATAGCTTTCTTAAAACTTACGGAATTTTGATTACTGTACCCAAACTTCTTCTCCACTGAAACTTGTATCACCTGGCCAGTTTCATTTCCCAATACAAGGTCCAATGTACCCCTTCCCTATTTGGATTATCTCCATATTGTTTCAAGAAACCATCCTTGATGCACCTAACAAATTCTGCCTCATCTAAGCCCCTGGAACTAAGGAAGTCCCAGGCATTAGGTTCCCTACAGTGTGGAAAGAGGCCCTTCGGCCAACAAGTCCACACCGACCCTCCAAAGAGTAACCCACCCAGACCCATTTCCCTCTGACTAATGCACCTAACACTATGGACAACTTAGCATGGCCAATCCACCTAACCGGCACATCTTTGGACTGTGGGAGGAAACTGGAGCATCCGGAGGAAACCCACATAGACAGCCATCCAAGGCTGGAATCAAACCCGGGTCCCTGGCACTGCGAGACAGCAGTGCTAACCACTGAGCCATCCAATTGTTGGGGAAGTTAAAATCACCCAGTACCACAACCCTGCTGTTTTTACATCTTTCCACGGTCTGCTTATATATCTGCCCCTCTGTCTCCTGCGGGTTATTGGGAGGCCTTTAGTTTCCTGCCATCATAGTGATTGCACTACTTTCAGTCCTCGGCTCCAGCCATGTGCCTGAGCTGGCTCAGCTCTCCAAGATGTCCTCTATTACTACAGTGCTGACCGACTCCTTAATCGGTTTATATTTTCTCCATAATCTTTTACAGTTCTAACTCACTTAAAAAGTCTAAACTCTGGAACGTTGAGCAGTCAGTCCTGTCCTACTCTCAACCAAGCTTCTGTAATAGCTACAACACCATCGTTCCATGTACTAATCCAGGCTCTAAGCTCATTTGCTTGACCTGTTATACTCCTTACATTAAAATAAATACATTTCAGACCGCCAGTCCCACCCTGTTCATTAACCTGGACCTGCTTGTTCTTCCTGTTAGACATACTTGATTGAGTCCCTCTCTTTTCCTCCGACACTGCACATGCTGATCTACTGCTCCAGTTTCCCCACCTCCCTCACTTCTCCCCAACCCTTCCACATTTGTTTAAACCCTGCTGAATGATACTGTCAGGTCTCCCTGGCCAAGTATTGGTGCCTCTCCATTTTAGGTAAAAACAATGACTGCAGATGCTGGAAACCAGATTTTGGATGAGTGGTGCTGGAAGAGCACAGCAGTTCAGGCAGCATCCGAGGAGCAGTAAAATCAACGTTTCGGACAAAAGCTCCTTGGATGCTGCCTGAATTGCTGTGCTCATCCAGCACCACTCATCCAGAGCCTCTCCATTTTAGATGGAACCTGTCCTTCCACCCTGGAAGACATCTCAATGAGCCACATACCCGAAGCCCTCCCTCCCACACCAGCTTCCGAGTCACATAGTTAACCGTATTATCTTCTTATTCCGAGCCTCCCTGCAATGTGGCACAGGGATTACAACCCTGAAGGTCCTGCTTTTCAATTTCCTAGCTAACACCGAAACTCCCTTTGCAGGACCTCATCTCTCTTCCGACCTGCATCATTAGTACCAAGATGGACCACAATCTCTAGCTTCCCCCAACCCTTTAGAAAATCCTGTGTCCACCCAGAGACATCCATGATCCTTGCACCTGAAAGGTATCACCCCTCTCTGGTGTTCAGCCACTCAAACCCCTACCTGTGCTGCTGACTACAGAGTCCCCTATCACTACTGCTCACTTCCTTGCTGTACTGCTGAGCCAGTCATGGGGCCACTGATGTGACTGCTGCTTTCCCCTGGGAGGCCACACACACACACATCCCAACAGTATCCAACATGGTTTATCTGTTTGAGAGGAACTCCTGCACACATTCACCCTTCTTCCTGGTGGTCACCAGTCCTCCTTGGTGGGTGTAACCATAGAGTCATAGAGATGGACAGCACGGAAACATACCCTTCGGTCCAACTCGTCCATGCTGACCAGATATCCCAACCCAATCTAGTCCCATTTACACGCACTTGGCCCATATCCCTCCAAACCCTTCCTATTCATACACCCATCTAGATGTCTTTTAAATGCTGTAATTGTACCAGCCTCCACCACACCCTCTGGCAGCTCATTCCATACACGTACCACCCTCTGTGTGAAAAACTTGCCCCTTAGGTCTCTTTTATATCTTTCCCCTCTCATCCTAAACCTATGCCCTCTAGTTCTGGACTCCCCCACCCCAGAGAAAAGACTTTGCCTATTTATTCTATCCATGCCCCTCATGATTTTATAAACCTCTTTAAGGTGACCCCTCAGCCTCCGACGCTCCAGAGAAAACAGCCCCAGCCTATTCAGCCTCTCCCTATAGCTCAGATCCTTCAACCCTGGCAATATCCTTGTAAATCTTTTCTGAACCCTTTCAAGTTTCACCACATCTTTCCGGTAGGAAGGAGACCAGAATTGTACGCAATATTCCAACAGTGGCCTAACTAATGTCCTGTACAGCTGCAACATGACCTCCCAATTCCTGTACTCAATACTCTGACCAGTAAAGGAAAGTATACCAAACGCCTTCTTCACTATCCTATCTACCTGTGACTCCACTTTCAAGGAGCTATGAACCTGCACTCCAAGGTCTCTTTGTTCAGCAATACTCCCTAGGACCTTACCATTAAGTGTATAAGTCTTGCTAAGATTTAATGCAGCTCCTCGCATTTATCAAAATTAAACTCCATCTGCCACTACTCAGCCCATTGGCCCATCTGGTCCAGATCCTGTTGTAATCTGAGGTAACCCTCTTCGCTGTCCACTATATCTCCAATTTTGGTGTCATCTGCAGACTTACTAACTGTACCTCTTATGCTCGCATCCAAATCATTTATATAAATGATGAAAAGAAGAGGATCCAGCACAGATCCTTGTGGCACTCCACTGGTCACAGGCTTCCAGTCTGAAAAACAACCCTCCACCACCACCCTCTGTCTTCTACCTTTGAGACAGTTCTGTATCCAAATGGCTAGTTCTCCCTGTATTCCATGAGATCTAACCTTGCTAATCAGTCTCCCATGGGGAATCTTGTTGAACGCCTTACTGAAGTCCATATAGATCACATCTACTGCTCTGCCCTCATCAATCTTCTTTGTTACTTCTTCAAAAACCTCAATCAAGTATGTGAGACATGATTTCCCACGCACAAAGCCATGTTGACTATCCCTAATCAGTCCTTACCTTTCCAAATACATGTAGATCCTGTCCCTCAGGATTCCCTCCAATAACTTGCCCACCACTGACGTCAGGCTCACCGGTCTATCGTTCCCTGGCTTGTCCTTACCACCTTTTTTAACAGTGGCACCACGTTGGCCAACCTCCAGTCTTCTGGCATCTCACCTGTGATTATTGATTATACAAATCTTCTGTGGAAGCTTGTGAATACATTGGAAGCAATTCAGAGAAAGTTTACTAGACTTATATCTGGAGTGAGTAGATTGCCTTATGAGGAAAGGGTCGGCCTGCATCTTCTGATGTTTAGAAGAGTCAGAGGTCACTTAGTTGAAACAAATAAGATCCTGAGGGGGCTTGACCGGGTGGATGTTGAAAGAATGGTTCCTCTGGTGGAAGAATGTAGGAATAGGGGTCACATTTTAAAAATAAGAGGCCGCCCATTTCAAACAGAAATGAGGATTTTTTTTTCTTTCACAGTCTTTAGAATTCCTTTTCTCAAAAGACAGTATATACTTAAGTAAGAGAGAGCTAAGTTCTTGATGACCAAGGGATGAAAGATATTTGGGGATACGCAGAAATTTATAATAAAGGTTAAAACCAGGTCAGCCATGACCCTATTGAAGGGTGGGGCAGGCTTGAAGGACCGAATGGCCTACTTTTATTCCTTGATCATTTGTTAGCTGAGAGAGAGCTGTGAAGTTTTGAGTATGTTTAAGATAAATATTTACAGATTTTGAATCCAAAAGTTGCAAAGAGGGCTACAGAGATGGAAGAAAACCCCCTTTTGAATTGGAATTAAAACTCCCTCCAGTTTGAGTGGGGAGCTGATGAAGGTATGGAGAGAGTTTGTGAAGAGAGCATTGCCATTGTTAAAGGGAGAAAAGGAGGCTATCGGTTTACCAACAGTTTCTGACGATTATTGTCTCTGGTGGGTGAGCAAAGCAGAGACCTTTTACAGGTCAAAGAGCCAGGTAGTCATCGAAATTAGAGGCAGCACGGTGGCTCAGTGATTGGCACTGCTGCCTCATAGCGCCAGGGACCCGGGTTCGATGCCAGCCTCGGGTGACTGTCTGTGTGGAGTTTGCACATTCTCCCCGTGTCTGCGTGGGTTTCCTCCAGGTGCTCCGGTTTCCTCCCACAGTCCAAAGATGTGCAGGTCAGGTGAATTGGCCATGCTAAATTGCCCGTAGTTTTCAGGGATGTGTAGGTTAGCTGCATTAGTCAGGAGTAAATATAGAGTAATAGGGTAGGGGAATGGTCTGGGTGGGATACTCTTCTAAGGGTCGGTGTGGACTTGTTGGGCCAACTGGCCTGTCTCCGCACTGTAAGGATTCGATGATACTATAAAATGGACAGTATAGACAGAGACCATTTGGCCCATTGTGTCTGTACAGGCCAAGAAGTGCATAGGAACAGCAGTAGGCCATTCAGCTCGAGGGGAGCTGCCCTGGTTGGTTGGGTTTGATCTGAACTGTGCTGAGACCAGTGTCCTGGAAAATCAAATAACTACAGTCAGACAGCTTGAAATTAATTAGAGGGGAGAGCGTTTTGGAGGAGGAGAGATGTAGGCTTACAAAGCAAGAGGATAAAGTGGTGCTATAATGAGGGCAATGATTCCTGGAGTGGGACAGGAAGGGATGAGTGTAAAAATGACAGCACATTAGGTGAAAGGGGTAACCAAATCTTAAAAGGGCAAGATTAATGACGTGTTCTCGCACATAGATTTCAGAACAAAATCAATGAATGAATTGCTCAGATAGTAGTAATGGATATGACGTCATAACCATTCTGGAGTTGAAGTAGAAGAAGGTCAGGGGTGTGTGACTTTTCAAAAGGACATGTCAGATGTGGGATAGCATTGTTAGTACGATAACAAGAAATGACCTTCAGTTGGAAGATGTACTGTCCATGTGAGAGGAGGTAAGAAACAAATAAAAGGGAGAAGACACCAGTGGGAGATGTCTATAGGCCCCCGAACCGTGGGTAAGGAATAGGGCAGAGAATAAATCAGAAGATAATGAGGACCTGTAACAAAGACAGCCAAGATCCTTTTCCCAAAACTAGTGGGCATAGGTTAAAGGTGAGAGGGGAAAGTTTAAAAACAATTCAAGAGGCAACATTTTCATGCAGAGGGTGGTGCGTGTATGCAATGAGCTGCCAGAGGAAATAGTGGAGGCTGGTACAATTACAATTAAAAGGCATCTGGATGGGTATATGAATAGGAATAGTTTAGAGGGATATGGGCCAAGTGCTGGCAAATGGGACTAGATTTATTGAGGCTATCTGGTCGGCATGGACAGTTTGGACTGAAGGGTCTGTTTTCACGCTGTACATCTCCATGTATCTATGACTCTGTTAAAAGTCACACAACACCAGGTGATAGTCCAACAGGATAATTTGGAAGCACTAGCTTTCGGAGCACTGTTCATTCAGCAGGTAGCTAATGGTACAGGATCATAGGTCTCGGAATTTACAGCAAAACATCATAGTGTCACACAACTGATGCGATGTATTGAACAAACCTAGATTGGTGTTAAGTCTTTCATCGTTCAGAATGGGTCACAGGGTTCCGTTCATTAATATGTAAATCCCAGAACTTCAAGTCACATTCCCAAGATATTTTAAGGTTTTATAAAAAAAAGTGAAAAATCACACAACACCAGATTATAGTCCAACAGGTTTAATTGGAAGCACACTAGCTTTTGGAGCGACACTCCACTACCACCTGATGAAGGAGCAGCGCTCTGAAAGCTAGTGCTTCCAATTAAACCTGTTGGACTATAACCTGGTGTTGTGTGATTTTTCACTTTGTACACCCCAGTCCAACACCGGCATCGCCAAACCATAAAAAAAAGTGGCATCTCAACTGAAACGATGCATTAAAGGCGAGAGGTTAGAGTCTCTCTGTATCCCAACCTTGAGTCATATCATTACGATCTCCAAAGTATGGATTGATAAAATGTCACACAGACTGACTGCCTGCAGGTTATGTGCTTTTTGAACAAAATAGAAGACATCTGCAAAAACAACTCTGCGAATGCACCATAGACTTATGCGTCTGTGAGCATGTGTGTGAGGGAGAGAGAAAGTGAGAGCGTGTGTGCATGTGTGAGCATGTGTCAGACGGAAAGAGGCACAGAGTGTGTGTGTCTGTTTAACAGAGTGTTTACATTAGTGTGATGGAGAATATGCCTGTGAGAGGGTGTGTGTGTGAGTGTGATGGAGTTTATGTCTGTGAGAGGGTGTGTGTGTGAGTGTGATGGAGTATATGCCTGTGAGAGGGTGTGTGTGTGAGTGTGATGGAGTATATGCCTGTGAGAGGGTGTGTGTGAGTGCAATGGAGTATATGCCTGTGAGAGGGTGTGTGTGCGAGTGATGGAGTATATGCCTGTGAGAGGGTGTGTGTATGAGTGATGGAATATATGCCTGTGAGAGGGTGTGTGTGTGTGAGGGTGATGGAGTATGTGCCGGTGAGAGGGTGTGTGTGTGATGGAGTATATGCCTGTGAGAGGGTGTGTGTGTGTGTGTGTGTGTGTGTGTGATGGAGTATGTGCCTGTGAGAGGGTGTGTGTGTGTATATGATGGAGTAAGTGCCTGTGAGAGGGTGTGTGTGTGTGAGTGATGGAGTAAATACCTGTGAGAGGGTGTGTGTGTGAGTGTGATGGATTATATGCATGTGAGAGGGTGTGTGACTGAGTGTGATGGAGTATATGCCTGTGAGAGGGAGTGTGTGAGTGTGATGGAGTAAATGCCTGTGAGAGGGTGTGTGTCTGAGTGTGATGGAGTATACGCCTATGAGAGGGTATGTGTATGAGTGATGAAGTATATGCCTGTGAGAGGGTGTGTGTATGTGTGTGATGCAGTATATGCCTGTGAGAGGTTGTCTGTGTGAGTGCAATGCATTATATGCCTGGGAGAGGGTGTGTGTGTGAGTGTGATGGAGTATATGCCTGTGAGAGGGTGTGTGTGTTTGTGTGTGATGGAATATATGCCTGTGAGAGGGTGTGTGTATGTGAGTGTGATGGAGTATATACCTGTGAGAGGGTGTGTGTGTAAGTGTGATGGAGTATATGCCTGTGAGAGGGTGTGTGTGTTTGTGTGTGATGGAAAATATGCCTGTGAGAGGGTGTGTGTGTGAGTGTGATGGAGTATATGTCTATGAGAGGGTGTGTGTGTGAGTGTGATGGAGTATATGCCTGTGAGAGGGTGTGTGTGTGTGTGTGTGTGTGAGTGATGGAGTATATGTCTATGAGAGGGTGTGTGTGTGAGTGTGATGGAGTAAATACCTGTGAGAGGGATGTGTGTGAGTGTGATGGAGTATATGCCTGTGAGAGGGTGTGTGAGTGAGTGATGGAGTATATGCCTGTGAGAGGGTGTGTGTGTGAGAGTGTGATGGAGTATATGTCTATGAGAGGGTGTGTGTGTGTGAGTGATGGAGTAAATACATGTGAGAGGGATGCGTGTGAGTATGATGGAGTAAATGTCTGTGAGAGGGTGTGTGTGTGAGTGTGATGGAGTATATGCCTGTGAGAGGGTGTGTGTGTTTGTGTGTGATGGAGTATATGCCTGTGAGAGGGTGTGTGTGTGTATATGATGGAGTATGTGCCTGTGAGAGGGTGTGTGTGTGTGAGTGATTGAGTAAATACCTGTGAGAGGGTGTGTGTGTGTGTGTGACGCAGTATATGCCTGTGAGAGGTTGTCTGTGTGAGTGCAATGCATTATATGCCTGGGAGAGGGTGTGTGTGTGAGTGTGATGGAGTATATGCCAGTGAGAGGGTGTGTGTGTTTGTGTGTGATGGAATATATGCCTGTGAGAGGGTGTGTGTGTGTGAGTGTGATGGAGTATATACCTGTGAGAGGGTGTGTGTGTAAGTGTGATGGAGTATATGCCTGTGAGAGGGTGTGTGTGTTTGTGTGTGATGGAAAATATGCCTGTGAGAGGGTGTGTGTGTGAGTGTGATGGAGTATATGTCTATGAGAGGGTGTGTGTGTGAGTGTGATGGAGTATATGCCTGTGAGAGGGTGTGTGTGTGTAAGTGTGATGGAGTATATGCCTGTGAGAGGGTGTGTGTGTGTGTGTGTGAGTGATGGAGTATATGTCTATGAGAGGGTGTGTGTGTGAGTGTGATGGAGTAAATACCTGTGAGAGGGAGTGTGTGAGTGTGATGGAGTTTATGCCTGTGAGAGGGTGTGTATGTGAGTGTGATGGAGTGTATGACTGTGAGAGGGTTTGTGTGTGTGATTGCTGGAGTATATGTCTATGAGAGAGTGTGTGTGTGAGTGTGATGGAGTAAATACCTGTGTGAGGGTGTGTGTGTGACGGAGTATATGCCTGTGAGAGGGTATGTGTGTGAGCGATGGAGTATATGCCTGTGAGAGGGTGTGTGTGTGTGAGTGTGATGCAGTATATGCCTGTGAGAGGGTGTCTGTGTGAGTGCAATGGAGTATATGCCTGTGAGAGGGTCTGTGTGTGTGAGTGATGGAGTATATGCCTGTGAGAGGATGTGTGTGTGAGTGTGATGGAGTATATGCCTGTGAGAGGGATGTGTGTGTGTGTGTGAGTGATGGAGTATATGCCAGTGAGAGGGTGTGTGTGTGAATGATGGAATATATGCCTGTGAGAGTGTGTGTGTGAGTGTGATGGAGTATATGCCTGTGAGAGGGTGTGTATGAGTGATGGAGTATATGCCTGGGAGAGGAGGTGTGTATGAGTGTGATGGAGTATATGCCTGTGAGAACGTGTGTGTGTGTGAGTGTGATGGAGTACATGTCTATGAGAGGGTGTGTGTGTGTGAGTGATGGAGTATATGTCTATGAGAGGGTGTGTGTGTGAGAGTGTGATGGAGTACATGTCTATGTGAGGGTGTGTGTGTGTGAGTGATGGAGTAAATACATGTGAGAGGGTGTGTGTGAGTGTGATGGAGTATATGCCTGTGAGAGGGTGTGTATGAGTGATGGAGTATATGCCTGGGAAAGGAGGTGTGTATGAGTGTGATGGAGTATATGCCTGTGAGAGGGTGTGTGAGTGAGTGATGGAGTATATGCCTGTGAGAGGGTGTGTGTGTGAGAGTGTGATGGAGTATATGTCTATGAGAGGGTGTGTATGTGTGAGTGATGGAGTGAATACATGTGAGAGGGATGTGTGTGAGTATGATGGAGTAAATGCCTGTGAGAGGGTGTGTGTGTGAGTGTGATGGAGTATATGCCTGTGAGAGGGTGTGTGTGTTTGTGTGTGATGGAGTATATGCCTGTGAGAGGGTGTGTGTGTGTATATGATGGAGTATGTGCCTGTGAGAGGGTGTTTGTGTGTGAGTGATGGAGTAAATACCTGTGAGAGGGGGTGTGTGTGAGTGTGATGGAGTATATGCCTGTGAGAGGGAGTGTGTGAATGTGATGGAGTAAATGCCTGTGAGAGGGTGTGTGTGTGAGTGTGATGGAGTATACGCCTATGAGAGGGTATGTGTATGAGTGATGAAGTACTTGCCTGTGAGAGGGTGTGTGTGTGTGTGTGATGCAGTATATGCCTGTGAGAGGTTGTCTGTGTGAGTGCAATGCATTATATGCCTGTGAGAGGGTGTGTGTGTGTGTGTGTGTGAGTGATGGAGTATATGTCTATGAGAGGGTGTGTGTGTGAGTGTGATGGAGTAAATACCTGTGAGAGGGATGTGTGTGAGTGTGATGGAGTATATGCCTGTGAGAGGGTGTGTATGTGAGCGTGATGGAGTATAAGACTGTGAGAGGGTGTGTGTGTGTGATTGATGGAGTATATGTCTATGAGAGGGTGTGTGTGTGAGTGTGATGGAGTATATGCATGTGAGAGGGTGTGTGACTGAGTGTGATGGAGTATATGCCTGTGAGAGGGAGTGTGTGAGTGTGATGGAGTAAATGCCTGCGAGAGGGTGTGTGTCTGAGTGTGATGGAGTATTCACCTATGAGAGGGTATGTGTATGAGTGATGAAGTATATGCCTGTGAGAGGGTGTGTGTGTGTGTGTGATGCAGTATATGCCTGTGAGAGGTTGTCTGTGTGAGTGCAATGCAGTATATGCCTGTGAGAGGTTGTCTGTGTGAGTGCAATGCATTATATGCCTGGGAGAGGGTGTGTGTGTGAGTTTGATGCAGTATATGCCTGTGAGAGGGTGTGTGTGTTTGTGTGTGATGGAATATATGCCTGTGAGAGGGTGTGTGTGTGTGAGTGTGATGGAGTATATACCTATGAGATGGTGTGTGTGTAAGTGTGATGGAGTATATGTCTATGAGAGGGTGTGTGTGTTTGTGTGTGATGGAAAATATGCCTGTGAGAGGGTGTGTGTGTGAGTGTGATGGAGTATATGTCTATGAGAGGGTGTGTGTGTGAGTGTGATGGAGTATATGCCTGTGAGAGGGTGTGTGTGTAAGTGTGATGGAGTATATGCCTGTGAGAGGGTGTGTGTGTGTGTGTGTGTGAGTGATGGAGTATATGTCTATGAGAGGGTGTGTGTGTGAGTGTGATGGAGTAAATACCTGTGAGAGGGATGTGTGTGAGTGTGATGGAGTATATGCCTGTGAGAGGGTGTGTGAGTGAGTGATGGAGTATATGTCTATGAGAGGGTGTGTGTGTGAGTGTGATGGAGTATATGCCTGTGAGTGGGTGTGTGTGTAAGTGTGATGGAGTATATGCCTGTGAGAGGGTGTGTGTGTGTGTGTGTGAGTGATGGAGTATATGTCTATGAGAGGGTGTGTGTGTGAGTGTGATGGAGTAAATACCTGTGAGAGGGATGTGTGTGAGTATGATGGAGTATATGCCTGTGAGACGGTGTGTATCTGAGTGTGATGGAGTATAAGACTGTGAGAGGGTGTGTGTGTGTGATTGATGGAATATATGTCTATGAGAGGGTGTGTGTGTGAGTGTGATGGAGTAAATACCTGTGTGAGTGTGTGTGTGTGATGCAGTATATGCCTGTGAGAGGGTATGTGTGTGAGCGATGGAGAATATGCCTGTGAGAGGGTCTGTGTGTGTGAGTGATGGAGTATATGCCTTTGAGAGGGTGTGTGTGTGAGTGCAATGGAGTATATGCCTGTGAGAGGGTCTGTGTGTGTGAGTGATGGAGTATATGCCTGTGAGAGGATGTGTGTGTGAGTGTGATGGAGTATATGCCTGTGAGAGGGATGTGTGTGTGTGTGAGTGATGGAGTATATGCCAGTGAGAGGGTGTGTGTGTGAATGATGGAATATATGCCTGTGAGAGTGTGTGTGTGAGTGATGGAGTATATGCCTGGGAGAGGAGGTATGTATGAGTGTGATGGAGTATATGCCTGTGAGAACGTGTGTGTGTGTGAGTGTGATGGAGTATATGTCTATGAGAGGGTGTGTGTGTGAGAGTGTGATGGAGTACATGTCTATGAGAGGGTGTGTGTGTGTGAGTGATGGAGTAAATACATGTGAGAGGGTGTGTGTGAGTGTGATGGAGTATATGCCTGTGAGAGGGTGTGTATGAGTGATGGAGTATATGCCTGGGAAAGGAGATGTGTAAGAGTGTGATGGAGTATATGTCTTTGAGAGGGCGTGTGAGTGAGTGATGGAGTATATGTCTGTGAGAGGGTGTGTGTGTGAGAGTGTGATGGAGTACATGTCTATGAGAGGGTGTGTGTGTGTGAGTGATGGAGTAAATACATGTGAGAAGGATGTGTGTGAGTATGATGGAGTAAATGCCTGTGAGAGGGTGTGTGTGTGAGTGTGATGGAGTATATGCCTGTGAGAGGGTGTGTGTGTTTGTGTGTGATGGAGTATATGCCTGTGAGAGGGTGTGTGTGTGTATATGATGGAGTATGTGCCTGTGAGAGGGTGTGTGTGTGTGAGTGATGGAGTAAATACCTGTGAGAGGGGGTGTGTGTGAGTGTGATGGAGTATATGCCTGTGAGAGGGAGTGTGTGAGTGTGATGGAGTAAATGCCTGTGAGAGGGTGTGTGTGTGAGCGTGATGGAGTATACGCCTATGAGAGGTTATGTGTATGAGTGATGAAGTACTTGCCTGTGAGAGGGTGTGTGTGTGTGTGTGATGCAGTATATGCCTGTGAGAGGTTGTCTGTGTGAGTGCAATGCATTATATGCCTGGGAGAGGGTGTGTGTGTGAGTTTGATGCAGTATATGCCTGTGAGAGGGTGTGTGTGTTTGTGTGTTATGGAATATATGCCTGTGAGAGGGTGTGTGTGTGTGAGTGTGATGGAGTATATACCTATGAGATGGTGTGTGTGTAAGTGTGATGGAGTATATGCCTGTGAGAGGGTGTGTGTGTTTGTGTGTGATGGAAAATATGCCTGTGAGAGGGTGTGTGTGTGAGTGTGATGGAGTATATGTCTATGAGAGGGTGTGTGTGTGAGTGTGATGGAGTATATGCCTGTGAGAGGGTGTGTGTGTAAGTGTGATGGAGTATATGCCTGTGAGAGGGTGTGTGTGTGTGTGTGTGAGTGATGGAGTATATGTCTATGAGAGGGTGTGTGTGTGAGTGTGATGGAATAAATACCTGTGAGAGGGATGTGTGTGAGTGTGATGGAGTATATGCCTGTGAGAGGGTGTGTGTGTGAGAGTGTGATGGAGTATATGTCTATGAGAGGGTGTGTGTGTGTGAGTGATGGAGTAAATACATGTGAGAGGGATGTGTGTGAGTATGATGGAGTAAATGCCTGTGAGAGGGTGTGTGTGTGAGTGTGATGGAGTATATGCCTGTGAGAGGGTGTGTGTGTGTGTGTGTGTGATGCAGTATATGCCTGTGAGAGGTTGTCTGTGTGAGTGCAATGCATTATATGCCTGGGAGAGGGTGTGTGTGTGAGTGTGATGGAGTATATGCCTGTGAGAGGGTGTGTGTGTTTGTGTGTGATGGAATATATGCCTGTGAGAGGGTGTGTGTGTGTGAGTGTGATGGAGTATATACCTGTGAGAGGGTGTGTGTGTAAGTGTGATGGAGCATATGCCTGTGAGAGGGTGTGTGTGTTTCTGTGTGTTGGAAAATATGCCTGTGAGAGGGTGTGTGTGTGAGTGTGATGGAGTATATGTCTATGAGAGGGTGTGTGTGTGAGTGTGATGGAGTATATGCCTGTGAGTGGGTGTGTGTGTAAGTGTGATGGAGTATATGCCTGTGAGAGGGGGTGTGTGTGTGTGTGTGAGTGATGGAGTATATGTCTATGAGAGGGTGTGTGTGTGAGTGTGATGGAGTAAATACCTGTGAGAGGGATGTGTGTGAGTATGATGGAGTATATGCCTGTGAGACGGTGTGTATCTGAGTGTGATGGAGTATAAGACTGTGAGAGGGTGTGTGTGTGTGATTGATGGAATATATGTCTATGAGAGGGTGTGTGTGTGAGTGTGATGGAGTAAATACCTGTGTGAGTGTGTGTGTGTGATGCAGTATATGCCTGTGAGAGGGTATGTGTGTGAGCGATGGAGAATATGCCTGTGAGAGGGTCTGTGTGTGTGAGTGATGGAGTATATGCCTTTGAGAGGGTGTGTGTGTGAGTGCAATGGAGTATATGCCTGTGAGAGGGTCTGTGTGTGTGAGTGATGGAGTATATGCCTGTGAGAGGATGTGTGTGTGAGTGTGATGGAGTATATGCCTGTGAGAGGGATGTGTGTGTGTGTGAGTGATGGAGTATATGCCAGTGAGAGGGTGTGTGTGTGAATGATGGAATATATGCCTGTGAGAGTGTGTGTGTGAGTGTGATGGAGTATATGCCTGTGAGAGGGTGTGTATGAGTGTGATGGAGTATATGCCTGTGAGAGGGTGTGTATGAGTGATGGAGTATATGCCTGGGAGAGGAGTTATGTATGAGTGTGATGGAGTATATGCCTGTGAGAACGTGTGTGTGTGTGAGTGTGATGGAGTATATGTCTATGAGAGGGTGTGTGTGTGAGAGTGTGATGGAGTACATGTCTATGAGAGGGTGTGTGTGTGTGAGTGATGGAGTAAATACATGTGAGAGGGTGTGTGTGAGTGTGATGGAGTATATGCCTGTGAGAGGGTGTGTATGAGTGATGGAGTATATGCCTGGGAAAGGAGATGTGTAAGAGTGTGATGGAGTATATGCCTGTGAGAGGGCGTGTGAGTGAGTGATGGAGTATATGCCTGTGAGAGGGTGTGTGTGTGAGAGTGTGATGGAGTATATGTCTACGAGAGGGTGTGTGTGTGTGAGTGATGGAGTAAATACATGTGAGAGGGATGTGTGTGAGTATGATGGAGTAAATGCCTTTGAGAGGGTGTGTGTGTGAGTGTGATGGAGTATATGCCTGTGAGAGGGTGTGTGTGTGTGTGTGTGATGCAGTATATGCCTGTGAGAGGTTGTCTGTGTGAGTGCAATGCATTATATGCCTGGGAGAGGGTGTGTGTGTGAGTGTGATGGAGTATATGCCTGTGAGAGGGTGTGTGTGTTTGTGTGTGATGGAATATATGCCTGTGAGAGGGTGTGTGTGTGTGAGTGTGATGGAGTATATACCTGTGAGAGGGTGTGTGTGTAAGTGTGATGGAGTATATGCCTGTGAGAGGGTGTGTGTGTTTGTGTGTGATGGAAAATATGCCTGTGAGAGGGTGTGTGTGTGAGTGTGATGGAGTATATGTCTATGAGAGGGTGTGTGTGTGAGTGTGATGGAGTATATGCCTGTGAGTGGGTGTGTGTGTAAGTGTGATGGAGTATATGCCTGTGAGAGGGTGTGTGTGTGTGTGTGAGTGATGGAGTATATGTCTATGAGAGGGTGTGTGTGTGAGTGTGATGGAGTAAATACCTGTGAGAGGGATGTGTGTGAGTATGATGGAGTATATGCCTGTGAGACGGTGTGTATGTGAGTGTGATGGAGTATATGACTGTGAGAGGGTGTGTGTGTGTGATTGATGGAATATATGTCTATGAGAGGGTGTGTGTGTGAGTGTGATGGAGTAAATACCTGTGTGAGTGTGTGTGTGTGATGCAGTATATGCCTGTGAGAGGGTATGTGTGTGAGCGATGGAGAATATGCCTGTGAGAGGGTCTGTGTGTGTGAGTGATGGAGTATATGCCTTTGAGAGGGTGTGCGTGTGAGTGTGATGGAGTATATGCCTGTGAGAGGGATGTGTGTGTGTGTGAGTGATGGAGGATATGCCAGTGAGAGGGTGTGTGTGTGAATGATGGAATATATGCCTGTGAGAGTGTGGGTGTGAGTGTGATGGAGTATATGCCTGTGAGAGGGTGTGTATGAGTGATGGAGTATATGCCTGGGAGAGGAGGTGTGTATGAGTGTGATGGAGTATATGCCTGTGAGAACGTGTGTGTGTGTGAGTGTGATGGAGTATATGTCTATGAGAGGGTGTGTGTGTGAGAGTGTGATGGAGTATATGTCTATGAGAGGGTGTGTGTATGTGTGAGTGATGGAGTAAATACATGTGAGAGGGTGTGTGTGAGTGTGATGGAGTATATGCCTGTGAGAGGGTGTGTATGAGTGATGGAGTATATGCCTGGGAAAGGAGGTGTGTATGAGTGTGATGGAGTATATGCTTGTGAGAGGGTGTGTGAGTGAGTGATGGAGTATATGCCTGTGAGAGGGTGTGTGTGTGTGTGTGAGAGTGTGATGGAGTATATGTCTATGAGAGGGTGTGTGTGTGTGAGTGATGGAGTAAATACATGTGAGAGGGATGTGTGTGAGTATGATGGAGTATATGCCTGTGAGAGGGTGTGTGTGTTTGTGTGTGATGGAGTATATGCCTGTGAGAGGGTGTGTGTGTGTATATGATGGAGTATGTGCCTGTGAGAGGGTGTGTGTGTGTGAGTGATGGAGTAAATACCTGTGAGAGGGGGTGTGTGTGAGTGTGATGGAGTATATGCATGTGAGAGGGTGTGTGACTGAGTGTGATGGAGTATATGCCTGTGAGAGGGAGTGTGTGAGTGTGATGGAGTAAATGCCTGTGAGAGGGTGTGTGTCTGAGTGTGATGGAGTATACGACTATGAGAGGGTATGTGTAAGAGTGATGAAGTATATGCCTGTGAGAGGGTGTGTGTGTGATGCAGTATATGCCTGTGAGAGGTTGTCTGTGTGAGTGCAATGCATTATATGCCTGGGAGAGGGTGTGTGTGTGAGTGTGATGGAGTATATGCCTGTGAGAGGGTGTGTGTGTTTGTGTGTGATGGAATATATGCCTGTGAGAGGGTGTGTGTGTGTGAGTGTGATGGAGTATATACCTGTGAGAGGGTGTGTGTGTAAGTGTGATGGAGTATATGCCTGTGAGAGGGTGTGTGTGTTTGTGTGTGATGGAAAATATGCCTGTGAGAGGGTGTGTGTGTGAGTGTGATGGAGTATATGTCTATGAGAGGGTGTGTGTGTGAGTGTGATGGAGTATATGCCTGTGAGAGGGTGTGTGTGTGTAAGTGTGATGGAGTATATGCCTGTGAGAGGGTGTGTGTGTGTGTGTGTGAGTGATGGAGTATATGTCTATGAGAGGGTGTGTGTGTGAGTGTGATGGAGTAAATACCTGTGAGAGGGATGTGTGTGAGTGTGATGGAGTATATGTCTATGAGAGGGTGTGTGTGTGAGTGTGATGGAGTAAATACCTGTGAGAGGGATGTGTGTGAGTGTGATGGAGTATATGCCTGTGAGAGGGTGTGTATGTGAGTGTGATGGAGTATATGACTGTGAGAGGGTGTGTGTGTGTGAGTGTGATGGAGTATAAGACTGTGAGAGGGTGTGTGTGTGTGATTGATGGAATATATGTCTATGAGAGGGTGTGTGTGTGAGTGTGATGGAGTAAATACCTGTGTGAGGGTGTGTGTGTGATGGAGTATATGCCTGTGAGAGGGTGTCTGTGTGAGTGCAATGGAGTATATGCCTGTGAGAGAGTCTGTGTGTGTGAGTGATGGAGTATATGCCTGTGAGAGGGTGTGTGTGTGAGTGTGATGGAGTATATGCCTGTGAGAGGGATGTGTGTGTGTGTGTGAGTGATGGAGTATATGCCAGTGAGAGGGGGTGTGTGTGAATGATGGAATATATGCCTGTGAGAGTGTGTGTGTGAGTGTGATGGAGTATATGCCTGTGAGAGGGTGTGTATGAGTGATGGAGTATATGCCTGGGAGAGGAGGTGTGTATGAGTGTGATGGAGTATATGCCTGTGAGAACGTGTGTGTGTGTGAGTGTGATGGAGTATATGTCTATGAGAGGGTGTGTGTGTGAGAGTGTGATGGAGTATATGTCTATGAGAGGGTGTGTGTATGTGTGAGTGATGGAGTAAATACATGTGAGAGGGTGTGTGTGAGTGTGATGGAGTATATGCCTGTGAGAGGGTGTGTATGAGTGATGGAGTATATGCCTGGGAAAAGAGGTGTGTATGAGTGTGATGGAGTATATGCCTGTGAGAGGGTGTGTGAGTGAGTGATGGAGTATATGCCTGTGAGAGGGTGTGTATGTGAGTGTGTGATGGAGTATATGTCTATGAGAGGGTGTGTGTGTGTGAGTGATGGAGTAAATACATGTGAGAGGGATGTGTGTGAGTATGATGGAGTAAATGCCTGTGAGAAGGTGTGTGTGTGTGTGATGGAGTATATGCCTGTGAGAGGGTGTGTGTGTTTGTGTGTGATGGAGTATATGCCTTTGAGAGGGTGTGTGTGTGTATATGATGGAGTATGTGCCTGTGAGAGGGTGTGTGTGTGTGAGTGATGGAGTAAATACCTGTTAGAGGGGGTGTGTGTGAGTGTGATGGAGTATATGCCTGTGAGAGGGAGTGTGTGAGTGTGATGGAGTAAATGCCTGTGAGAGGGTGTGTGTGTGAGTGTGATGGAGTATATGCCTATGAGAGGTTATGTGTATGAGTGATGAAGTACTTGCCTGTGAGAGGGTGTGTGTGTGTGTGTGATGCAGTATATGCCTGTGAGAGGTTGTCTGTGTGAGTGCAATGCATTATATGCCTGGGAGAGGGTGTGTGTGTTTGTGTGTGATGGAATATATGCCTGTGAGAGGGTGTGTGTGTGTGAGTGTGATGGAGTATATACCTATGAGATGGTGTGTGTGTAAGTGTGATGGAGTATATGCCTGTGAGAGGGTGTGTGTGTTTGTGTGTGATGGAAAATATGCCTGTGAGAGGGTGTGTGTGTGAGTGTGATGGAGTATATGCCTGTGAGAGTGTGTGTGTGTGTCTGTGAGTTGTGGAGTATATGCCTGTGAGAGGGTGTGTGTAAGTGTGATGAGGTAATTCCTGTGAGAGGGTGTGTGTGTGAGTGTGAGGGAGTACATGCCTGTGAGAGGGTGTGTGTGTGTGATTGTGATGGAGTATATGCCTGTGAGAGGGTGTTTGTATGAGTGTGATGGAGTATATGCCTGTGAGCGGGTGTGTGTGTGAGTGCAATGGCGTATATGTCTATGAGAGGGTGTGTGTGTGAGTGTGATGGAGTATATGCCTGTGAGAGGGTGTGTGTGTAAGTGTGATGGAGTATATGCCTGTGAGAGGGTGTGTGTGTGAGTGATGGAGTATATGTCTATGAGAGGGTGTGTGTGTGAGTGTGATGGAGTAAATACCTGTGAGAGGGATGTGTGTGAGTGTGATGGAGTATATGCCTGTGAGAGGGTGTGTATGTGAGTGTGATGGAGTATATGACTGTGAGAGGGGGGGTGTGTGTGAGTGTGATGGAGTATAAGACTGTGAGAGGGTGTGAGTGTGTGATTGATGGAGTATATGTCTATGAGAGGGTGTGTGTGTGAGTGTGATGGAGTAAATACCTGTGAGAGGGTGTGTGTGTGATGGAGTATATGCCTGTGAGAGGGTATGTGTGTGAGTGATGGAGTATATGCCTGTGAGAGGGTGTGTGTGTGTCAGTGTGATGCAGTATATGCCTGTGAGAGGGTGTCTGTGTGAGTGCAATGGAGTATATGCCTGTGAGAGGGTCTGTGTGTGTGAGTGATGGAGTATATGCCTGTGAGAGGGTGTGTGTGTGAGTGTGATGGAGTATATGCCTGTGAGAGGGATGTGTAGTGTGTGAGTGATGGAGTATATGCCAGTGAGAGGGTGTGTGTGTGAATGATGGAATATATGCCTGTGAGAGTGTGTGTGTGAGTGTGATGGAGTATATGCCTGTGAGAGGGTGTGTATGAGTGATGGAGTATATGCCTGGGAGAGGAGGTGTGTATGAGTGTGATGGAGTATATGCCTGTGAGACCGTGTGTGTGTGTGAGTGTGATTGAGTATATGTCTATGAGAGGGTGTGTGTGTGAGAGTGTGATGGAGTATATGTCTATGAGAGGGTGTGTGTGTGTGAGTGATGGAGTAAATGCCTGTGAGAGGGTGTGTGTGAGTGTGATGGAGTATATGCCTGTGAGAGGGTGTGTATGAGTGATGGAGTATATGCCTGGGAAAGGAGGTGTGTATGAGAGTGATGGAGTATATGCCTGTGAGAGGGTGTGTGAGTGAGTGATGGAGTATATGCCTGTGAGAGGGTGTGTGTGTGAGAGTGTGATGGAGTAAATACATGTGAGAGGGTGTGTGTGAGTGTGATGGAGTATATGCCAGTGAGAGGGTGTGTGTGAGTGTGATGTAGTATATGCCTGTGAGAGGGTGTGTATGAGTGATGGAGTATATGCCTGGGAGAGGAGGTGTGTATGAGTGTGATGGAGTATATGCCTGTGAGAACGTGTGTGTGTGTGAGTGTGATGGAGTATATGTCTATGAGAGGGTGTGTGTGTGAGAGTGTGATGGAGTATATGTCTATGAGAGGGTGTGTGTATGTGTGAGTGATGGAGTAAATACATGTGAGAGGGTGTGTGTGAGTGTGATGGAGTATATGCCTGTGAGAGGGTGTGTATGAGTGATGGAGTATATGCCTGGGAAAGGAGGTGTGTATGAGTGTGATGGAGTATATGTCTATGAGAGGGTGTGTGTGTGTGAGTGATGGAGTAAATACATGTGAGAGGGATGTGTGTGAGTATGATGGAGTAAATGCCTGTGAGAGGGTGTGTGTGTGAGTGTGATGGAGTATATGCCTGTGAGAGGGTGTGTGTGTTTGTGTGTGATGGAGTATATGCCTGTGAGAGGGTGTGTGTGTGTATATGATGGAGTATGTGCCTGTGAGAGGGTGTGTGTGTGTGAGTGATGGAGTAAATACCTGTGAGAGGGGGTGTGTGAGTGTGATGGAGTATATGCATGTGAGAGGGTGTGTGACTGAGTGTGATGGAGTATATGCCTGTGAGAGGGAGTGTGTGAGTGTGATGGAGTAAATGCCTGTGAGAGGGTGTGTGTCTGAGTGTGATGGAGTATACGCCTATGAGAGGGTATGTGTATGAGTGATGAAGTATATGCCTGTGAGAGGGTGTGTGTGTGTGTGTGATGCAGTATATGCCTGTGAGAGGTTGTCTGTGTGAGTGCAATGCATTATATGCCTGGGAGAGGGTGTGTGTGTGAGTGTGATGGAGTATATGCCTGTGAGAGGGTGTGTGTGTTTGTGTGTGATGGAATATATGCCTGTGAGAGGGTGTGTGTGTGTGAGTGTGATGGAGTATATACCTGTGCGAGGGTGTGTGTGTAAGTGTGATGGAGTATCTGCCTGTGAGAGGGTGTGTGTGTTTGTGTGTGATGGAAAATATGCCTGTGAGAGGGTGTGTGTGTGAGTGTGATGGAGTATATGTCTATGAGAGTGTGTGTGTGAGTGTGATGGAGTATATGCCTGTGAGAGGGTGTGTGTGTAAGTGTGAGTGATGGAGTATATGTCTATGAGAGGGTGTGTGTGTGAGTGTGATGGAGTAAATACCTGTGAGATGGAGGTGTGAGAGTGTGATGGAGTATATGCCTGTGAGACGGTGTGTATGTGAGTGTGATGGAGTATAAGACTGTGAGAGGGTGTGTGTGTGTGATTGATGGAATATATGTCTATGAGACGGTGTGTGTGTGAGTGTGATGGAGTAAATACCTGTGTGAGGGTGTGTGTGTGATGGAGTATATGCCTGTGAGAGGGTATGTGTGTGAGCGATGGAGTATATGCCTGTGAGAGGGTGTGTGTGTGAGTGTGATGCAGTATATGCCTGTGAGAGGGTGTCTGTGTGAGTGCAATGGAGTATATGCCTGTGAGAGGGTCTGTGTGTGTGAGTGATGGAGTATATGCCTGTGAGAGGGTGTGTGTGTGAGTGTGATGGAGTATATGCCTATGAGAGGGATGTGTGTGTGTGAGTGATGGAGTATATGCCAGTGAGAGGGTGTGTGTGTGAATGATGGAATATATGCCTGTGAGAGTGTGTGTGTGAGTGTGATGGAGTATATGCCTGTGAGAGGGTGTGTATGAGTGATGGAGTATATGCCTGGGAGAGGAGGTGTGTATGAGTGTGATGGAGTATATGCCTGTGAGAACGTGTGTGTGTGTGAGTGTGATGGAGTATATGTCTATGAGAGGGTGTGTGTGTGAGAGTGTGATGGAGTATATGTCTATGAGAGGGTGTGTGTATGTGTGAGTGATGGAGTAAATACATGTGAGAGGGTGTGTGTGAGTGTGATGGAGTATATGCCTGTGAGAGGGTGTGTATGAGTGATGGAGTATATGCCTGGGAAAGGAGGTGTGTATGAGTGTGATGGAGTATATGCCTGTGAGAGGGTGTGTGAGTGAGTGATGGAGTATATGCCTGTAAGAGGGTGTGTGTGTGTGTGAGTGTGATGGAGTATATGTCTATGAGAGGGTGTGTGTGTGTGAGTGATGGAGTAAATACATGTGAGAGGGATGTGTGTGAGTATGATGGAGGAAATGCCTGTGAGAGGATGTGTGTGTGAGTGTGATGGAGTATATGCCTGTGAGAGGGTGTGTGTGTTTGTGTGTGATGGAGTATATGCCTGTGAGAGGTTGTGTGTGTGTATATGATGGAGTATGTGCCTGTGAGAGGGTGTGTGTGTGTGAGTGATGGAGTAAATACCTGTGAGAGGGGATGTGTGTGAGTGTGATGGAGTATATGCATGTGAGAGGGTGTGTGACTGAGTGTGATGGAGTATATGCCTGTGAGAGGGAGTGTGTGAGTGTGATGGAGTAAATGCCTGTGAGAGGGTGTGTGTCTGAGTGTGATGGAGTATACGCCTATGAGAGGGTATGTGTATGAGTGATGAAGTATATGCCTGTGAGAGGGTGTGTGTGTGTGTGTGATGCAGTATATGCCTGTGAGAGGTTGTCTGTGTGAGTGCAATGCATTATATGCCTGGGAGAGGGTGTGTGTGTGAGTGTGATGGAGTATATGCCTGTGAGAGGGTGTGTGTGTTTGTGTGTGATGGAATATATGCCTGTGAGAGGGTGTGTGTGTGTGAGTGTGATGGAGTATATACCTGTGCGAGGGTGTGTGTGTAAGTGTGATGGAGTATATGCCTGTGAGAGGGTGTGTGTGTTTGTGTGTGATGGAGTATATGCCTGTGAGAGGGTGTGTGTGTGAGTGATGGAGTATATGTCTATGAGAGGGTGTGTGTGTGAGTGTGATGGAGTAAATACCTGCGAGAGGGATGTGTGTGAGTGTGATGGAGTATATGCCTGTGAGAGGGTGTGTATGTGAGTGTGATGGAGTATATGACTGTGAGAGGGTGTGTGTGTGTGAGTGTGATGGAGTATAAGACTGTGAGAGGGTGTGTGTGTGTGATTGATGGAATATATGTCTATGAGAGGGTGTGTGTGTGTGAGTGTGATGGAGTAAATACCTGTGTGAGGGTGTGTGTGTGATGGAGTATATGCCTGTGAGAGGGTATGTGTGTGAGCGATGGAGTATATGCCTGTGAGAGGGTGTGTGTGTGTGTGACTGTGATGCAGTATATGCCTGTGAGAGGGTGTCTGTGTGAGTGCAATGGAGTATATGCCTGTGAGAGAGTCTGTGTGTGTGAGTGATGGAGTATATGCCTGTGAGAGGGTGTGTGTGTGAGTGTGATGGAGTATATGCCAGTGAGAGGGTGTGTGTGTGAATGATGGAATATATGCCTGTGAGAGTGTGTGTGTGAGTGTGATGGAGTATATGCCTGTGAGAGGGTGTGTATGAGTGATGGAGTATATGCCTGGGAGAGGAGGTGTGTATGAGTGTGATGGAGTATATGCCTGTGAGAACGTGTGTGTGTGTGAGTGTGATGGAGTATATGTCTATGAGAGGGTGTGTGTGTGTGAGTGTGATGGAGTATATGTCTATGAGAGGGTGTGTGTGTGTGAGTGATGGAGTAAATACATGTGAGAGGGTGTGTGTGAGTGTGATGGAGTATATGCCTGTGAGAGGGTGTGTATGAGTGATGGAGTATATGCCCGGGAAAGGAGGTGTGTATGAGTGTGATGGAGTATATAACTGTGAGAGGGTGTGTGAGTGAGTGATGGAGTATATGCCTGTGAGAGGGTGTGTGTGTGAGAGTGTGATGGAGTATATGTCTATGAGAGGGTGTGTGTGTGTGAGTGATGGAGTAAATACATGTGAGAGGGATGTGTGTGAGTATGATGGAGTAAATGCCTGTGAGAGGGTGTGTTTGTGAGTGTGATGGAGTATATGCCTGTGAGAGGGTGTGTGTGTTTGTGTGTGATGGAGTATATGGCTGTGAGAGGGTGTGTGTGTCTGTGAGTGTGATGGAGTATATGCCTGTGAGAGGCTGTGTATCAGTGATGGAGTGTATGCCTGTAAGAGGGTGTGTGTGTGAGTGTGATGGAGTATATGCCTGTGAGAGGGTGTGTGTGTGTGTGATGGAGTATATGCCTGTGAGAAGGTGTGTGTGTGTGTGATGGAGTATATGCCTATGAGAGGGTGTGTGTGTGTGTGTGAGATGGAATATATGCCTGTGAGAGGGTGTGTGTGTGAGTGTGATGGAGTAAATACATGTGAGAGGGATGTGTGTGAGTATGATGGAGTATATGCCTGTGAGAGGGTGTGTGAGTGAGTGATGGAGTATATGCCTGTGAGAGGGTGTGTGTGTGAGAGTGTGATGGAGTATATGTCTACGAGAGGGTGTGTGTGTGTGAGTGATGGAGTAAATACATGTGAGAGGGATGTGTGTGAGTATGATGGAGTAAATGCCTTTGAGAGGGTGTGTGTGTGAGTGTGATGGAGTATATGCCTGTGAGAGGGTGTGTGTGTGTGTGTGTGATGCAGTATATGCCTGTGAGAGGTTGTCTGTGTGAGTGCAATGCATTATATGCCTGGGAGAGGGTGTGTGTGTGAGTGTGATGGAGTATATGCCTGTGAGAGGGTGTGTGTGTTTGTGTGTGATGGAATATATGCCTGTGAGAGGGTGTGTGTGTGTGAGTGTGATGGAGTATATACCTGTGAGAGGGTGTGTGTGTAAGTGTGATGGAGTATATGCCTGTGAGAGGGTGTGTGTGTTTGTGTGTGATGGAAAATATGCCTGTGAGAGGGTGTGTGTGTGAGTGTGATGGAGTATATGTCTATGAGAGGGTGTGTGTGTGAGTGTGATGGAGTATATGCCTGTGAGTGGGTGTGTGTGTAAGTGTGATGGAGTATATGCCTGTGAGAGGGTGTGTGTGTGTGTGTGAGTGATGGAGTATATGTCTATGAGAGGGTGTGTGTGTGAGTGTGATGGAGTAAATACCTGTGAGAGGGATGTGTGTGAGTATGATGGAGTATATGCCTGTGAGACGGTGTGTATGTGAGTGTGATGGAGTATATGACTGTGAGAGGGTGTGTGTGTGTGATTGATGGAATATATGTCTATGAGAGGGTGTGTGTGTGAGTGTGATGGAGTAAATACCTGTGTGAGTGTGTGTGTGTGATGCAGTATATGCCTGTGAGAGGGTATGTGTGTGAGCGATGGAGAATATGCCTGTGAGAGGGTCTGTGTGTGTGAGTGATGGAGTATATGCCTTTGAGAGGGTGTGCGTGTGAGTGTGATGGAGTATATGCCTGTGAGAGGGATGTGTGTGTGTGTGAGTGATGGAGGATATGCCAGTGAGAGGGTGTGTGTGTGAATGATGGAATATATGCCTGTGAGAGTGTGGGTGTGAGTGTGATGGAGTATATGCCTGTGAGAGGGTGTGTATGAGTGATGGAGTATATGCCTGGGAGAGGAGGTGTGTATGAGTGTGATGGAGTATATGCCTGTGAGAACGTGTGTGTGTGTGAGTGTGATGGAGTATATGTCTATGAGAGGGTGTGTGTGTGAGAGTGTGATGGAGTATATGTCTATGAGAGGGTGTGTGTATGTGTGAGTGATGGAGTAAATACATGTGAGAGGGTGTGTGTGAGTGTGATGGAGTATATGCCTGTGAGAGGGTGTGTATGAGTGATGGAGTATATGCCTGGGAAAGGAGGTGTGTATGAGTGTGATGGAGTATATGCTTGTGAGAGGGTGTGTGAGTGAGTGATGGAGTATATGCCTGTGAGAGGGTGTGTGTGTGTGTGTGAGAGTGTGATGGAGTATATGTCTATGAGAGGGTGTGTGTGTGTGAGTGATGGAGTAAATACATGTGAGAGGGATGTGTGTGAGTATGATGGAGTATATGCCTGTGAGAGGGTGTGTGTGTTTGTGTGTGATGGAGTATATGCCTGTGAGAGGGTGTGTGTGTGTATATGATGGAGTATGTGCCTGTGAGAGGGTGTGTGTGTGTGAGTGATGGAGTAAATACCTGTGAGAGGGGGTGTGTGTGAGTGTGATGGAGTATATGCATGTGAGAGGGTGTGTGACTGAGTGTGATGGAGTATATGCCTGTGAGAGGGAGTGTGTGAGTGTGATGGAGTAAATGCCTGTGAGAGGGTGTGTGTCTGAGTGTGATGGAGTATACGACTATGAGAGGGTATGTGTAAGAGTGATGAAGTATATGCCTGTGAGAGGGTGTGTGTGTGATGCAGTATATGCCTGTGAGAGGTTGTCTGTGTGAGTGCAATGCATTATATGCCTGGGAGAGGGTGTGTGTGTGAGTGTGATGGAGTATATGCCTGTGAGAGGGTGTGTGTGTTTGTGTGTGATGGAATATATGCCTGTGAGAGGGTGTGTGTGTGTGAGTGTGATGGAGTATATACCTGTGAGAGGGTGTGTGTGTAAGTGTGATGGAGTATATGCCTGTGAGAGGGTGTGTGTGTTTGTGTGTGATGGAAAATATGCCTGTGAGAGGGTGTGTGTGTGAGTGTGATGGAGTATATGTCTATGAGAGGGTGTGTGTGTGAGTGTGATGGAGTATATGCCTGTGAGAGGGTGTGTGTGTGTAAGTGTGATGGAGTATATGCCTGTGAGAGGGTGTGTGTGTGTGTGTGTGAGTGATGGAGTATATGTCTATGAGAGGGTGTGTGTGTGAGTGTGATGGAGTAAATACCTGTGAGAGGGATGTGTGTGAGTGTGATGGAGTATATGTCTATGAGAGGGTGTGTGTGTGAGTGTGATGGAGTAAATACCTGTGAGAGGGATGTGTGTGAGTGTGATGGAGTATATGCCTGTGAGAGGGTGTGTATGTGAGTGTGATGGAGTATATGACTGTGAGAGGGTGTGTGTGTGTGAGTGTGATGGAGTATAAGACTGTGAGAGGGTGTGTGTGTGTGATTGATGGAATATATGTCTATGAGAGGGTGTGTGTGTGAGTGTGATGGAGTAAATACCTGTGTGAGGGTGTGTGTGTGATGGAGTATATGCCTGTGAGAGGGTGTCTGTGTGAGTGCAATGGAGTATATGCCTGTGAGAGAGTCTGTGTGTGTGAGTGATGGAGTATATGCCTGTGAGAGGGTGTGTGTGTGAGTGTGATGGAGTATATGCCTGTGAGAGGGATGTGTGTGTGTGTGTGAGTGATGGAGTATATGCCAGTGAGAGGGGGTGTGTGTGAATGATGGAATATATGCCTGTGAGAGTGTGTGTGTGAGTGTGATGGAGTATATGCCTGTGAGAGGGTGTGTATGAGTGATGGAGTATATGCCTGGGAGAGGAGGTGTGTATGAGTGTGATGGAGTATATGCCTGTGAGAACGTGTGTGTGTGTGAGTGTGATGGAGTATATGTCTATGAGAGGGTGTGTGTGTGAGAGTGTGATGGAGTATATGTCTATGAGAGGGTGTGTGTATGTGTGAGTGATGGAGTAAATACATGTGAGAGGGTGTGTGTGAGTGTGATGGAGTATATGCCTGTGAGAGGGTGTGTATGAGTGATGGAGTATATGCCTGGGAAAAGAGGTGTGTATGAGTGTGATGGAGTATATGCCTGTGAGAGGGTGTGTGAGTGAGTGATGGAGTATATGCCTGTGAGAGGGTGTGTATGTGAGTGTGTGATGGAGTATATGTCTATGAGAGGGTGTGTGTGTGTGAGTGATGGAGTAAATACATGTGAGAGGGATGTGTGTGAGTATGATGGAGTAAATGCCTGTGAGAAGGTGTGTGTGTGTGTGATGGAGTATATGCCTGTGAGAGGGTGTGTGTGTTTGTGTGTGATGGAGTATATGCCTTTGAGAGGGTGTGTGTGTGTATATGATGGAGTATGTGCCTGTGAGAGGGTGTGTGTGTGTGAGTGATGGAGTAAATACCTGTTAGAGGGGGTGTGTGTGAGTGTGATGGAGTATATGCCTGTGAGAGGGAGTGTGTGAGTGTGATGGAGTAAATGCCTGTGAGAGGGTGTGTGTGTGAGTGTGATGGAGTATATGCCTATGAGAGGTTATGTGTATGAGTGATGAAGTACTTGCCTGTGAGAGGGTGTGTGTGTGTGTGTGATGCAGTATATGCCTGTGAGAGGTTGTCTGTGTGAGTGCAATGCATTATATGCCTGGGAGAGGGTGTGTGTGTTTGTGTGTGATGGAATATATGCCTGTGAGAGGGTGTGTGTGTGTGAGTGTGATGGAGTATATACCTATGAGATGGTGTGTGTGTAAGTGTGATGGAGTATATGCCTGTGAGAGGGTGTGTGTGTTTGTGTGTGATGGAAAATATGCCTGTGAGAGGGTGTGTGTGTGAGTGTGATGGAGTATATGCCTGTGAGAGTGTGTGTGTGTGTCTGTGAGTTGTGGAGTATATGCCTGTGAGAGGGTGTGTGTAAGTGTGATGAGGTAATTCCTGTGAGAGGGTGTGTGTGTGAGTGTGAGGGAGTACATGCCTGTGAGAGGGTGTGTGTGTGTGATTGTGATGGAGTATATGCCTGTGAGAGGGTGTTTGTATGAGTGTGATGGAGTATATGCCTGTGAGCGGGTGTGTGTGTGAGTGCAATGGCGTATATGTCTATGAGAGGGTGTGTGTGTGAGTGTGATGGAGTATATGCCTGTGAGAGGGTGTGTGTGTAAGTGTGATGGAGTATATGCCTGTGAGAGGGTGTGTGTGTGAGTGATGGAGTATATGTCTATGAGAGGGTGTGTGTGTGAGTGTGATGGAGTAAATACCTGTGAGAGGGATGTGTGTGAGTGTGATGGAGTATATGCCTGTGAGAGGGTGTGTATGTGAGTGTGATGGAGTATATGACTGTGAGAGGGGGGGTGTGTGTGAGTGTGATGGAGTATAAGACTGTGAGAGGGTGTGAGTGTGTGATTGATGGAGTATATGTCTATGAGAGGGTGTGTGTGTGAGTGTGATGGAGTAAATACCTGTGAGAGGGTGTGTGTGTGATGGAGTATATGCCTGTGAGAGGGTATGTGTGTGAGTGATGGAGTATATGCCTGTGAGAGGGTGTGTGTGTGTCAGTGTGATGCAGTATATGCCTGTGAGAGGGTGTCTGTGTGAGTGCAATGGAGTATATGCCTGTGAGAGGGTCTGTGTGTGTGAGTGATGGAGTATATGCCTGTGAGAGGGTGTGTGTGTGAGTGTGATGGAGTATATGCCTGTGAGAGGGATGTGTAGTGTGTGAGTGATGGAGTATATGCCAGTGAGAGGGTGTGTGTGTGAATGATGGAATATATGCCTGTGAGAGTGTGTGTGTGAGTGTGATGGAGTATATGCCTGTGAGAGGGTGTGTATGAGTGATGGAGTATATGCCTGGGAGAGGAGGTGTGTATGAGTGTGATGGAGTATATGCCTGTGAGACCGTGTGTGTGTGTGAGTGTGATTGAGTATATGTCTATGAGAGGGTGTGTGTGTGAGAGTGTGATGGAGTATATGTCTATGAGAGGGTGTGTGTGTGTGAGTGATGGAGTAAATGCCTGTGAGAGGGTGTGTGTGAGTGTGATGGAGTATATGCCTGTGAGAGGGTGTGTATGAGTGATGGAGTATATGCCTGGGAAAGGAGGTGTGTATGAGAGTGATGGAGTATATGCCTGTGAGAGGGTGTGTGAGTGAGTGATGGAGTATATGCCTGTGAGAGGGTGTGTGTGTGAGAGTGTGATGGAGTAAATACATGTGAGAGGGTGTGTGTGAGTGTGATGGAGTATATGCCAGTGAGAGGGTGTGTGTGAGTGTGATGTAGTATATGCCTGTGAGAGGGTGTGTATGAGTGATGGAGTATATGCCTGGGAGAGGAGGTGTGTATGAGTGTGATGGAGTATATGCCTGTGAGAACGTGTGTGTGTGTGAGTGTGATGGAGTATATGTCTATGAGAGGGTGTGTGTGTGAGAGTGTGATGGAGTATATGTCTATGAGAGGGTGTGTGTATGTGTGAGTGATGGAGTAAATACATGTGAGAGGGTGTGTGTGAGTGTGATGGAGTATATGCCTGTGAGAGGGTGTGTATGAGTGATGGAGTATATGCCTGGGAAAGGAGGTGTGTATGAGTGTGATGGAGTATATGTCTATGAGAGGGTGTGTGTGTGTGAGTGATGGAGTAAATACATGTGAGAGGGATGTGTGTGAGTATGATGGAGTAAATGCCTGTGAGAGGGTGTGTGTGTGAGTGTGATGGAGTATATGCCTGTGAGAGGGTGTGTGTGTTTGTGTGTGATGGAGTATATGCCTGTGAGAGGGTGTGTGTGTGTATATGATGGAGTATGTGCCTGTGAGAGGGTGTGTGTGTGTGAGTGATGGAGTAAATACCTGTGAGAGGGGGTGTGTGAGTGTGATGGAGTATATGCATGTGAGAGGGTGTGTGACTGAGTGTGATGGAGTATATGCCTGTGAGAGGGAGTGTGTGAGTGTGATGGAGTAAATGCCTGTGAGAGGGTGTGTGTCTGAGTGTGATGGAGTATACGCCTATGAGAGGGTATGTGTATGAGTGATGAAGTATATGCCTGTGAGAGGGTGTGTGTGTGTGTGTGATGCAGTATATGCCTGTGAGAGGTTGTCTGTGTGAGTGCAATGCATTATATGCCTGGGAGAGGGTGTGTGTGTGAGTGTGATGGAGTATATGCCTGTGAGAGGGTGTGTGTGTTTGTGTGTGATGGAATATATGCCTGTGAGAGGGTGTGTGTGTGTGAGTGTGATGGAGTATATACCTGTGCGAGGGTGTGTGTGTAAGTGTGATGGAGTATCTGCCTGTGAGAGGGTGTGTGTGTTTGTGTGTGATGGAAAATATGCCTGTGAGAGGGTGTGTGTGTGAGTGTGATGGAGTATATGTCTATGAGAGTGTGTGTGTGAGTGTGATGGAGTATATGCCTGTGAGAGGGTGTGTGTGTAAGTGTGAGTGATGGAGTATATGTCTATGAGAGGGTGTGTGTGTGAGTGTGATGGAGTAAATACCTGTGAGATGGAGGTGTGAGAGTGTGATGGAGTATATGCCTGTGAGACGGTGTGTATGTGAGTGTGATGGAGTATAAGACTGTGAGAGGGTGTGTGTGTGTGATTGATGGAATATATGTCTATGAGACGGTGTGTGTGTGAGTGTGATGGAGTAAATACCTGTGTGAGGGTGTGTGTGTGATGGAGTATATGCCTGTGAGAGGGTATGTGTGTGAGCGATGGAGTATATGCCTGTGAGAGGGTGTGTGTGTGAGTGTGATGCAGTATATGCCTGTGAGAGGGTGTCTGTGTGAGTGCAATGGAGTATATGCCTGTGAGAGGGTCTGTGTGTGTGAGTGATGGAGTATATGCCTGTGAGAGGGTGTGTGTGTGAGTGTGATGGAGTATATGCCTATGAGAGGGATGTGTGTGTGTGAGTGATGGAGTATATGCCAGTGAGAGGGTGTGTGTGTGAATGATGGAATATATGCCTGTGAGAGTGTGTGTGTGAGTGTGATGGAGTATATGCCTGTGAGAGGGTGTGTATGAGTGATGGAGTATATGCCTGGGAGAGGAGGTGTGTATGAGTGTGATGGAGTATATGCCTGTGAGAACGTGTGTGTGTGTGAGTGTGATGGAGTATATGTCTATGAGAGGGTGTGTGTGTGAGAGTGTGATGGAGTATATGTCTATGAGAGGGTGTGTGTATGTGTGAGTGATGGAGTAAATACATGTGAGAGGGTGTGTGTGAGTGTGATGGAGTATATGCCTGTGAGAGGGTGTGTATGAGTGATGGAGTATATGCCTGGGAAAGGAGGTGTGTATGAGTGTGATGGAGTATATGCCTGTGAGAGGGTGTGTGAGTGAGTGATGGAGTATATGCCTGTAAGAGGGTGTGTGTGTGTGTGAGTGTGATGGAGTATATGTCTATGAGAGGGTGTGTGTGTGTGAGTGATGGAGTAAATACATGTGAGAGGGATGTGTGTGAGTATGATGGAGGAAATGCCTGTGAGAGGATGTGTGTGTGAGTGTGATGGAGTATATGCCTGTGAGAGGGTGTGTGTGTTTGTGTGTGATGGAGTATATGCCTGTGAGAGGTTGTGTGTGTGTATATGATGGAGTATGTGCCTGTGAGAGGGTGTGTGTGTGTGAGTGATGGAGTAAATACCTGTGAGAGGGGATGTGTGTGAGTGTGATGGAGTATATGCATGTGAGAGGGTGTGTGACTGAGTGTGATGGAGTATATGCCTGTGAGAGGGAGTGTGTGAGTGTGATGGAGTAAATGCCTGTGAGAGGGTGTGTGTCTGAGTGTGATGGAGTATACGCCTATGAGAGGGTATGTGTATGAGTGATGAAGTATATGCCTGTGAGAGGGTGTGTGTGTGTGTGTGATGCAGTATATGCCTGTGAGAGGTTGTCTGTGTGAGTGCAATGCATTATATGCCTGGGAGAGGGTGTGTGTGTGAGTGTGATGGAGTATATGCCTGTGAGAGGGTGTGTGTGTTTGTGTGTGATGGAATATATGCCTGTGAGAGGGTGTGTGTGTGTGAGTGTGATGGAGTATATACCTGTGCGAGGGTGTGTGTGTAAGTGTGATGGAGTATATGCCTGTGAGAGGGTGTGTGTGTTTGTGTGTGATGGAGTATATGCCTGTGAGAGGGTGTGTGTGTGAGTGATGGAGTATATGTCTATGAGAGGGTGTGTGTGTGAGTGTGATGGAGTAAATACCTGCGAGAGGGATGTGTGTGAGTGTGATGGAGTATATGCCTGTGAGAGGGTGTGTATGTGAGTGTGATGGAGTATATGACTGTGAGAGGGTGTGTGTGTGTGAGTGTGATGGAGTATAAGACTGTGAGAGGGTGTGTGTGTGTGATTGATGGAATATATGTCTATGAGAGGGTGTGTGTGTGTGAGTGTGATGGAGTAAATACCTGTGTGAGGGTGTGTGTGTGATGGAGTATATGCCTGTGAGAGGGTATGTGTGTGAGCGATGGAGTATATGCCTGTGAGAGGGTGTGTGTGTGTGTGACTGTGATGCAGTATATGCCTGTGAGAGGGTGTCTGTGTGAGTGCAATGGAGTATATGCCTGTGAGAGAGTCTGTGTGTGTGAGTGATGGAGTATATGCCTGTGAGAGGGTGTGTGTGTGAGTGTGATGGAGTATATGCCAGTGAGAGGGTGTGTGTGTGAATGATGGAATATATGCCTGTGAGAGTGTGTGTGTGAGTGTGATGGAGTATATGCCTGTGAGAGGGTGTGTATGAGTGATGGAGTATATGCCTGGGAGAGGAGGTGTGTATGAGTGTGATGGAGTATATGCCTGTGAGAACGTGTGTGTGTGTGAGTGTGATGGAGTATATGTCTATGAGAGGGTGTGTGTGTGTGAGTGTGATGGAGTATATGTCTATGAGAGGGTGTGTGTGTGTGAGTGATGGAGTAAATACATGTGAGAGGGTGTGTGTGAGTGTGATGGAGTATATGCCTGTGAGAGGGTGTGTATGAGTGATGGAGTATATGCCCGGGAAAGGAGGTGTGTATGAGTGTGATGGAGTATATAACTGTGAGAGGGTGTGTGAGTGAGTGATGGAGTATATGCCTGTGAGAGGGTGTGTGTGTGAGAGTGTGATGGAGTATATGTCTATGAGAGGGTGTGTGTGTGTGAGTGATGGAGTAAATACATGTGAGAGGGATGTGTGTGAGTATGATGGAGTAAATGCCTGTGAGAGGGTGTGTTTGTGAGTGTGATGGAGTATATGCCTGTGAGAGGGTGTGTGTGTTTGTGTGTGATGGAGTATATGGCTGTGAGAGGGTGTGTGTGTCTGTGAGTGTGATGGAGTATATGCCTGTGAGAGGCTGTGTATCAGTGATGGAGTGTATGCCTGTAAGAGGGTGTGTGTGTGAGTGTGATGGAGTATATGCCTGTGAGAGGGTGTGTGTGTGTGTGATGGAGTATATGCCTGTGAGAAGGTGTGTGTGTGTGTGATGGAGTATATGCCTATGAGAGGGTGTGTGTGTGTGTGTGAGATGGAATATATGCCTGTGAGAGGGTGTGTGTGTGAGTGTGATGGAGTATATGCCTGTGAGAGTGTGTGTGTGTGTCTGTGAGTTGTGGAGTATATGCCTGTGAGAGGGTGTGTGTAAGTGTGATGGAGTAAATGCCTCTGAGAGGGTGTGTGTGTGAGTGTGAGGGAGTATATGCCTGTGAGAGGGTGTGTGTGTGTGAGTGTGATGGAGTATATGCCTGTGAGAGGGTGTTTGTGTGAGTGTGATGGAGTATATGCCTGTGAGCGGGTGTGTGTGTGAGTGCAATGGCGTATATGTCTATGAGAGGGTGTGTGTGTGAGTGTGATGGAGTATATGCCTGTGAGAGGGTGTGTGTGTAAGTGTGATGGAGTATATGCCTGTGAGAGGGTGTGTGTGTGTGTGTGAGATGGAGTATATGCCTGTGAGAGGGTGTGTGTGTGAGTGTGATGGAGTATATGCCTGTGAGAGGGTGTGTGTGTGTCTGTGAGTTGTGGTGTATATGCCTGTGAGAGCGTGTGTGTAAGTGTGATGGAGTAAATGCCTGTGAGAGGGTGTGTGTGTGAGTGTGAGGGAGTATATGCCTGTGAGAGGGGGTGTGTGTGTGTGAGATGGAGTATATGCCTGTGAGAGGGTGTGTGTGTTTGTGTGTGATGGAATATATGCCTGTGAGAGGGTGTTTGTGTGTGAGTGTGATGGAGTATATACGCCTGTGAGAACGTTTGTGTGTGTGAATGTGATGGAATATATGTCTATGAGAGGGTGTGTGTGTGAGAGTGTGATGGAGTATATGTCTATGAGAGGGTGTGTGTGTGTGAGTGATGGAGTAAATACATGTGAGAGGGATGTGTGTGAGTATGATGGAGTAAATGCCTGTGAGAGGGTGTGTGTGAGTGTAATGGAGTATATGCCTGTGAGAGGGTGTGTGTGTTTGTGTGTGATGGAGTATATGCCTGTGAGAGGGTGTGTGTGTCTGTGAGTGTGATGGAGTATATGCCTGTGAGAGGGTGTGTATGAGTGATGGAGTATATGCCTGTGAGAGGGTGTGTGTGTGAGTGTGATGGAGTATATGCCTGTGTGAGGGTGTGTGTGTGTGTGATGGAGTATATGCCTGTGAGAGGGTGTGTGTGTGAGTGTGATGGAGTATATGCCTGTGAGAGGGTGTGTATGAGTGTGAAGGTGTATATGCTTGTGAGAGGGTGTGTGTGTGTGTGAGTGATGGTGTAAATACCTGTGAGAGGGTGTGTGTGTGAGTGTGATGGAGTATATGCCTGTGAGAGGGTGTGTGTGTGAGTGTGATGGAGCATATGCCTGTGAGAGGGTGTGTGTGAGTGTGATGGAGTATATGCCTGTGAGAGGGTGTGTGTGTGAAAGATGGAGTAAATACCTGTGAGAGGGTGTGTGTGTGTGAGTGTGATGGAGTTTATGCCTGTGAGAGGGTTTGTGTGTGAGTGTGATGGAACATATGCCTGTGAGAGGGTGTGTGTGTGAGTGATGGAATAAATACCTGTGAGAGGGTGTCTGTGTGAGTGTGATGGAGTATATGCCTGTGAGAGGGTGTGTGTGAGATGGAGCATATGCCTGTGAGAGGGTGTGTGTGTTTGAGTGATGGAGTAAATACCTGTGAGAGGGTGTGTGTGTGAGTGTGATGTAGTATATGCCTGTGAGAGGGTGTATGTGTGAAAGATGGAGTAAATACCTGTGAGAAGGTGTGTGTGTGTGAGTGTGATGGAGTTTATGCCTGTGAGAGGGTTTGTGTGTGAGTGTGATGGAACATATGCCTGTGAGAGGGTGTGTGTGTGAGTGATGGAATAAATACCTGTGAGAGGGTGTGTGTGTGAGTGTGATGGAGTATATGCCTGTGAGAGGGTGTGTGTGTGAATGTGATGGAGCATATGCCTGTGAGAGCGTGTGTGTGAGTGTGATGGAGTATATGCCTGTGCGAGGGTGTGTGTGTGAATGATGGAATAAATACCTGTGAGAGGTTGTGTGTGTGTGTGAGTGTGATGGAGTTTATGCCTGTGAGAGGGTTTGTGTGTGAGTGTGATGGAGCATATGCCTGTGAGAGGGTATGTGTGTGTATGTGTGTGTGAGATGGGGTATATGCCTGTGAGAGGGTGTGTGTGTGAGTGATGGAATAAATACCTGTGAGAGGGTGTGTGTGTGAGTGTGATGGAGTATATGCCTGTGAGAGGGTGTGTGTGTGTGTGTGTGTGATGGAATATATGCCTGTGAGACGGTGTGTATGTGAGTGTGATGGAGTATATGCCTGTGAGAGGGTGTGTGTGTTTGTGTGTGATGGAATATATGCCTGTGAGAGGGTGTGTGTGTGAGTGTGATGGAGTATATGCCTGTGAGAGGGTGTGTGTGTAAGTGTGATGGAGTATATGCCTGTGAGAGGGTGTGTGTGTGTGTGTGAGTGATGGAGTATATGTCTATGAGAGGGTGTGTGTGTGAGTGTGATGGAGTAAATACCTGTGAGAGGGATGTGTGTGAGTGTGATGGAGTATATGTCTATGAGAGGGTGTGTGTGTGAGTGTGATGAAGTAAATACCTGTGAGAGGGATGTGTGTGAGTGTGATGGAGTATAAGCCTGTGAGAGGGTATGTGTGTGAGTGATGGAGTATATGCCTGTGAGAGGGTGTGTGTGTGTGAGTGTGATGCAGTATATGCCTGTGAGAGGGTCTGTGTGTGTGAGTGATGGAGTATATGCCTGTGAGAGGGTGTGTGTGTGAGTGTGATGGAGTATATGCCTGTGAGAGGGATGTGTGTGCGTGAGTGATGGCGTATATGCCAGTGAGAGGGTGTGTGTGTGAATGATGGAATATATGCCTGTGAGAGTGTGTGTGTGTGAGTGTGATGGAGTATATGCCTGTGAGAAGGTGTGTATGAGTGATGGAGTATATGCCTGGGAGAGGAGGTGTGTATGAGTGTGATAGAGTATATGCCTGTGAGAACGTGTGTGTGTGTGAGTGTGATGGAGTATATGTCTATGAGAGGGTGTGTGTGTGAGAGTGTGATGGAGTATATGTCTATGAGAGGGTGTGTGGGTGTGAGTGATGGAGTAAATACATGTGAGAGGGATGTGTGTGAGTATGATGGAGTAAATGCCTGTGAGAGGGTGTGTGTTTGAGTGTGATGGAGTATATGCCTGTGAGAGAGTGTGTGTGTTTGTGCGTGATGGAGTATATGCCTGTGAGAGGGTGTGTGTGTTTGTGTGTGATGGAATATATGCCTGTGAGAGGGTGTGTGTGTGTGAGTGTGATGGAGTATATGTCTATGAGCGGGTGTGTGTGTGAGTGTGATGGAGTATAAGCCTGTGAGAGGGTGTGTGTGTAAGTGTGATGGAGTATATGCCTGTGAGAGAGTGTGTGTGTGTGTGTGTGAGTGATGGAGTATATGTCTATGAGAGGGTGTGTGTGTGAGTGTGATGGAGAATATGTCTATGAGAGGGTGTGTGTGTGAGTGTGATGGAGTAAATACCTGTGAGAGGGATGTGTGTGAGTGTGATGGAGTATATGCCTGTGAGAGGGTGTGTGTGTGTGAGTGTGATGGAGTATATGTCTATGAGCGGGTGTGTGTGTGAGTGTGATGGAGTATAAGCCTGTGAGAGGGTGTGTGTGTAAGTGTGATGGAGTATATGCCTGTGAGAGGGTGTGTGTGTGTGTGTGTGAGTGATGGAGTATATGTCTATGAGAGGGTGTGTGTGTGAGTGTGATGGAGTATATGCCTGTGAGAGAGTGTGTGTGTGTGTGTGTGTGTGAGTGATGGAGTATATGTCTATGAGAGGGTGTGTGTGTGAGTGTGATGGAGTATATGCCTGTGAGAGGGTGTGTGTGTGAGTGTGATGGAGTATATGACTGTGAGAGGGTGTGTGTGTGTTAGTGTGATGGAGTATAAGACTGTGAGAGGGTGTGTGTGTGTGATTGATGGAGTATATGTCTATGAGAGGGTGTGTGTGTGAGTGTGATGGAGTAAATACCTGTGAGAGGATGTGTGTGTGATGGAGTATAAGCCTGTGAGAAGGTATGTGTGTGAGTGATGGAGTATATGCCTGTGAGAGGGTGTGTGTGTGTGAGTGTGATGCAGTATATGCCTGTGAGAGGGTGTCTGTGTGAGTGCAATGGAGTATATGCCTGTGAGAGGGTGTGTGTGTGAGTGTGATGGAGTATATGCCTGTGAGAGGGATGTGTGTGCGTGAGTGATGGAGTATATGCCAGTGAGAGGGTGTGTGTGTGAGTGATGGAATATATGTCTGTGAGAGTGTGTGTGTGTGAGTGTGATGGAGTATATGCCTGTGAGAAGGTGTGTATGAGTGATGGAGTATATGCCTGGGAGAGGAGGTGTGTATGAGTGTGATGGAGTATATGCCTGTGAGAACGTGTGTGTGTGTGAGTGTGATGGAGTATATGTCTATGAGAGGGTGTGTGTGTGAGAGTGTGATGGAGTATATGTCTATGAGAGGGTGTGTGGGTGTGAGTGATGGAGTAAATACATGTGAGAGGGATGTGTGTGAGTATGATGGAGTAAATGCCTGTGAGAGGGTGTGTGTGTTAGTGTGATGCAGTATATGCCTGTGAGTGGGTGTGTGTGTTTGTGCGTGATGGAGTATATGCCTGTGAGAGGGTGTGTGTGTCTGTGAGTGTGATGGAGTATATGCCTGTGAGAGGGTGTGTATGAGTGATGGAGTATATGCCTGTGAGAGGGTGTGTGTGAGTGTGATGGAGTATATGCCTGTGAGAGGGTGTGTGTGTGTGTGTGAGATGGAGTATATGCCTGTGAGAGGGTGTGTGTGTGTGTGTGATGGAGTATATGCCTGTGAGAGGGTGTGTGTGTGAGTGTGATGGAGTATATGCCTGTGAGAGGGTGTGTGTGTGTGTGATGGAGTATATGCCTGTGAGAGGGTGTGTGTGAGTGTGATGGAGTATATGCCTGTGAGAGGGTGTGTGTGTGAGTGTGAGGGAGTATATGCCTGTGAGAGGGTGTGTGTGTGTGTGTGAGATGGAGTATATGCCTGTGAGAGGGTGTGTGTGAGTGTGATGGAGTAAATGCCTGTGAGAGGGTGTGTGTGTGAGTGTGAGGGAGTATATGCCTGTGAGAGGGTGTGTGTGTGTGTGTGTGAGATGGAGTATATGCCTGTGAGAGGGTGTGTGTGAGTGTGATGGAGTATATGCCTGTGAGCGGGTGTGTGTGTGAGTGCAATGGAGTATATGCCTGTGAGAGGGTATGTGTGTGAGTGTAATGGAGTATATGCCTGTGAGAGGGTGTGTGTGTGAGTGCAATGGAGTATATGCCTGTGAGAAGGCGTGTTTCAGTGTGATGGAGTATATGCCTGTGAGAGGGTATGTGTGTGAGTGTGATGGAGTATATGCCTGTGAGGGTGTGTGTGAGTGTGTGTGTGTGAGATGGAGTATATGCCTGTGAAAGGGTGTGTGTGTGAGTGTGATGGAGTATATGCCTGTGAGAGGGTTTGTGTGTGAGTGCTGGAGTATATGCCTGTGAGAGGGTGTTTGTGTGAGTGTGATAGAGTATATGCCTGTGAGAGGGTGTGTGTGAGTGTCTGATGGAGTATATGCCTGTGAATGGGTGTGTGCGTGAGTGTGATGGAGTATTTGCCTGTGAGAGGGTGTGTGTGTGTGTCTGATGGATTATATGCCTGTGAGAGGGTGTTTGTGAGTGTGATGGAGTATGTGCCTGTGGGAGGGTGTGTGTGTGTGTGTGATGGAGTATATGCCTGTGAGAGTGTGTGTGTGTATGATGGAGTATATGCCTGTGAGAGGGTGTGTGTGTGTGATGTGGTATATGCCTGTGAGAGGGTGTGTGTGTGTGTGAGTGATGGAGTATGTGCCTGTGAGAGTGTGCGTGTGTGATGGAGTATATGCCTGTGAGAGGGTGTGTGTGTGAGTGTGATGGAGTATATGCCTGTGAGAGGGTGTGCCTGTGAGTGTGATGGAGTATATGCCTGTGAGAGGGTGTGTGTGTGAGTGTGATGGAGCATATGCCTGTGAGAGGGTGTGTGTGTAAGTGTGATGGAGTATATGCCTGTGAGAGGGTGTGTGTGTGTAAGTGATGGAGTATATGCCTGTGAGAGGGTGTGTGTGTGTGTGTGTGAGTGTGCTCGAGTATATGCCTTTGAGGGTGTGTGTGTGAGTGATGGAGTATATGCCTGTGAGAGGGTGTGTGTGTGTGTGTGAGTGTGATGGAGTATATGCCTGTGAGAGGGTGTGCGTGTGAGTGTGATGGAGTATATGCCTGTGAGAGGGTGTGCGTGTGAGTGTGATGGAGTATATACCTGTGAGAGGGTGTGTGTGTGTGTGAGTGTGATGGAGTATATGCCAGTGAGAGGGTGTGTGTGTGAGTGTGATGGAGCATATGCCTGTGAGAGGGTGTGTGTGTAAGTGTGATGGAGTATATGCCTGTGAGAGGGTGTGTGTGTGTAAGTGATGGAGTATATGCCTGTGAGAGGGTGTGTGTGTGTGTGTGTGTGAGTGTGCTCGAGTATATGCCTGTGAGGGGGTGTGTGTGAGTGATGGAGTATATGCCTGTGAGAGGGTGTGTGTGTGTGTGTGAGTGTGATGGAGTATATGCCTGTGAGAGGGTGTGCGTGTGAGTGTGATGGAGTATATGCCTGTGAGAGGGTGTGCGTGTGAGTGTGATGGAGTATATACCTGTGAGAGGGTGTGTGTGTGTGAGTGTGATGGAGTATATGCCTGTGAGAGGTTGTGTGTGTGAGTGCAATGGAGTGTGTGTGCATTCCTGAAGAAGGGCTTATGTCCGACACGTCGATTCTCCTGCTCATTTGATGCTGCCTGACCTGCTGCGCTTTTCCAGCAACATATTTGTCAGCTGTGATCTCCAGCATCTGCAGTCCTCACTCCCTCCTGATAGAGTATATGCCTGTGAGAGGGTGTGCGTATGGGTGTACCACTGGCACCTCCACATCTATGACTCCACGTAGCTTCAGGAATAGTGGGTCTCCTGTTTTTAACCATCCAGGAATCCTTTGGGTTTGGAAAAGTCCCTGAGAAATGGAGGAGGGGCAAGAGACAAAGAACAGACAACAATAACTCTCTTAGCTCAATGTCCATTATTGGGAAAATATGCGAGTCTGTTATAAAGGAAGCGTTTACATAGAATATATATAGAACATAGAACATTATAGCGCAGTACAATGGCCCTCAATGTTGCGCTGATCTGAGGAACCAATTTGAAGCCTACCTATCCTACACTATTCCATTATCACCCATATGTTTTCCCAATGACCATTTAAATTCCCTTAAAGTTGGTAAGTCTACTACTGTTGCAGGCAGTGTGTTCCATGCCCCTTCTACTCTCTGAGTAAAGAACCTACCTCTGACATCTGACCTATTACCTATCACCCTCCAAATTAAAGCTACGTCCCCTTGTGCCAGCCATCACCATCCGAGGAAAGACCCTAATTGTTTACCCTATCTAACCCTCTGATTATCTTACATGTCTCAGTTAAGTCACCTCTTCTCTCTAACATGTCCCTCGGCCTTTCCTCATAAGAACTTCATGTCCCTCGGCCTTTCCTCACAAGAACTTCCCTCCATACCAGGCAGCATCCTAGTAAATCACCTCTGCACCCTTTCCAAAGCTTCCACATCCTTCCTAAAATGTGGTGACCAGAACTGCATGCAGTACTCCAAGTGCGGACGCACCAGAGTGTGTATGACTGCGTCGTGACCTCATGGCTCTGAAACTCAATCCCTCTACCAATAAAAGTGAACACACCATATGCCTTCTTAACAACCCTATTGACCTGGGTGGCAACTTTCAACCTAGGATAAATCCCATCCGGCCCAGGGGACTTATCTATTTTCATACTTATCAGAACTGCTCACACCTCCTCGTTATGCACCTGGATCCCATTTAGTCTAATAGCCTGTATTTCAGTATTCTGCTTGACAACATTGTTTTTCCAGTGTGAATACTGAATAAACACCAAGATCTCTCTGCTCATTTACACAACCAAGAATCTCACCATTAGCCCAGTACTCTTTATTCCTGTTACTCCTTCCAAAGTGAATCACCTCAGACTTTTCCACATTAAACTCCATTTGCCACCTCTCAGCCCAGCTCTGCAGCTTATCTATGTCTCTCTGTAACCTGCAACATCCTTCAGCACTATCCACAACTCCACCGACCTTAGTGTCATCCGCAAATTTACTAACCCATCCTTCCATACCTTTATCCAGGTCATTTATAAAAATGACACACAGCAGTGGCCCCAAAACAGATCCTCGCGATACACCACTAGTAACTGAACTCCAAGATGAACATTTCCCATCAACCACCACCCTCTGTCTTCTTTCACCAACCAATTATCTGATCGAAACCCGTAAAATACCCTCAATCCCATGCCTCCATATTTTCTGCAATAGCCTATCGTGGGGAACCTTATCAGACTTCAGCCTTACTGAAATCCATATACACCACATCAACTGCTTTACCCTCATCCACCTGTTTGGTCGCCTTCTCAAAGAGCTCAATAAAAGGTTTGTGAGGGACGACCTACCCTTCACAAAACCATGTTGACTATCCCTAATCAACTTATTCCTTTCTAGATGATTATAAATCCTATCTGTTATTACCTATTCCAACACTCTACCCACAACTGAAGTTAGGCTCACCGGTCTATAATTGCCAGGGTTATCTCTACTCCCCTTCTTGAGCAAGGAAACAACATTTGCTATCCTCCAGTCTTCTGGTACTATTCCTGTAGACAATGACAATATAAAGATCAAAGCCAAAGGCTCGACAATCTCCTCCCTAGCTTCCCAGAGAATCCTAGGATAAATCCCATCCGGCCCAGGGGACTTATCTATTTTCATACTTATCAGAACTGCTCACACCTCCTCGTTATGCACCTGGATCCTATTTAGTCTAGTAGCCTGTATTTCAGTATTCTGCTTGACAACATTGTTTTTCCAGTGTGAATACTGACGAAAAATATTCATTTTGCGCTTCCCCTATCTCCTCAGACTCCACGCACAACTTCCCACTGCTATCCTTGATTGGCCCTAATCTTACTCTAGTTATTCTGATATACCCATAGAAAGCTTTAGGGTTTTCCTTGATCCTCCCTGCCTCCTCTCATGTCCCTTCCTGGCTTTTCTTAACTCTCTCTTTAGGGCTTTCCTGGTTACCTGGTAACTGACAAGCGCCCTAACTGAGCCCTTCCATCTCATCCTAACATAAGCCTTCTTCTTCATCTTGATGGGAGATTCAACCTCTTTAGTTTCGAAGCATATGATATGGTCTAATAGAGTCACCATGGCTTCATGAAGGGGAAATCATTTCTGAGAAATTTCATAGGATTGTATGCCACAGATGAACATCCACCACACTCCCAGGCAGTACATTTTATACCCCAATATACCCTTAACATGTTTCTCCCCACTTTATATTTGCGCTGAATGCAGACTGCATTGACTCAACACCTTCTGATCTTGTTCCATTTAAGAGTGGGAGCAGCCTACTTTATCTGGCGCGCTCATAATTTTGAGAATCTCGAACATTTAAAGTTTGTTCATTGCCACCCACGATGTTCTCTCTTACTCTGTCCATTCTCCCAGTATGTACCCATCTCCACTCCCTTAAGCCCAGTAACGCGGCATGCACTGCCAAATCTAACTGGGCCGCACACAACTTGTCACGGTCCTGCAGAAAACCGCTCACTCCTCTGCGATCATCCCGGGAACATTAGACTATCTTTAGCAGTGAAAAGCTATTGGTGCTGCTGAGGAGGGTTTCAACTAACTGTCCGGGGGCCTGATTCACAAGGAGGAGAGGCTGTTAGAAATGGAATCAAGGAGATGAATAAATAAATGTGGAAAGGGAAGGGAGTAAAGGCTAGAAACTGGAAGAACAGAGAAGCTTGGATAAGTGTAGTGATGTGTCATTTCACACGGATAGCCGAGTTAATAATGAAAAGGAGCTAACGGCATAGTGCTATGTAGATGCATTATTGTTAATTCCTTTTGAACATTCCCTAGGTAGGATCGCAGACTATGGTTCATTTGAAAAGAACTGAGAAGCAAAACTTGAGGTTTTTTTTTAAAGCCATCACCATAAAGATATTGGGACTTTTTCTTTAAAGATACTTTTGAGACCATAAGAAATAGAAACTAGCCTAGACTGTTCAGCCCTTTGAGGCTGCTCCCCCATTGAACAGCTTCAGGGCTGATCCAACATTCCTCATGTTCACTTTCCTTGTAATCCTTGACCCCCCAGCTGCTCAAGAATCTATCTATCTATCAGTCTTAACTATAGACGAGGACTCCATCTCCACAGCTCTCTATGGCAAGGAGTTCCAACAACATACTACCCTCTGAGACAAGAAATTCGTCCACATCTCAGTCTTATATTGGTACCCCTTTATTCCGAGACTGTGCCCTCTGGTCCTCGACTCTCCCCTGAGGGGAAACATCCTCTCAGCATTGACCCTGTCAAGCTCCTTACGAATCCAATGTGTCTCAATGAGACCATCTCTCATCCTTCTAAGCCCCAGTGAGTAGAGTCCCAACCTGTTTAGCCTTTGCTCATAAAACAATCCCTCCACACCTGGGATTATTCTAGTGAACCGCCTCTGAACTTTCTCCTTAAATATGGAGGCCAAACCTGCTCCAGTACTCCAGATATAATCTCGACAGCACCTTATACATTTGCAATATGACTTCCGTACTCTTATACGCCAACCCCCTTGAAATGAGGGCCAACATTCGATGAGCATTCCTGATGACCTGCTGCGTGCTAGCTTCCTCGGTTTCCTGCACAAATACCCTCAAGTCCCTTTGTGTTGCGACTTTCTGCTTTTTCTCTCCCATTAAATTATGCTCTTTTCTTTTGTTCTGCCTTCCAAAATGAACACCTTCACATTTTCTTAAATTATACTCCATTTGCCAACAGCAAATTGTTTGCATCCACTTCCAAACTTGCCTTTCCACCTACTTTTGTGTCGTCTGCAAAGGCTTCCTTCCTCCAAGTCATCAATTTATAGGAAACAGTTACAATCCCGGCACTGACCCCTGTGCAACCTCACTGGTTCCATGTCGCCAACCTGGAAAAGGAACCTCTTATCCCCACTTCCTGTTTCCTGCCCACTCCCCAATTCTCTATCCATGCTAATATACTACCTCCAACACCATAGACTGATCTTATGATTTAACCTTTTGTGAGGTACTTTGTCTAATGGCTCCTTTGAAGTCATCTAGCTTAAACAAATTGTTTAGACTTGTTTATTGGAAGTCATATGCCTGGGTTAATGGCAATGTTTTAGATATTGTTTGAGGTATGACCTGAACTGTGTTTGAATGATAACTTGTGTTTAGTGACTCCTGTGTACATAGAGTCATAGAGATGTACAGCACGGAAACAGACCCTTCGGTCCAACCCGTCCATGCCGACCAGATATCCCAATCCAATCTAATCCCACCTTCCAGCACCCGGCCCATATCCCTCCAAACCCTTCCTATTCATATACCCATCCAAATGGCTCTTAAATGTTGCAATTGTACCAGCCTCCACCACTTCCACTGGCAGCTCATTCCATACACGTACCACCCTCTGCGTGAAAAAGTTGTCCCTTAGGTCTCTTTTATATCTTTCCCCTCTCACCCTAAACCTATACCCTCTAGTTCTGGACTCCCTGACCCCAGGGAAAAGACTTTGTCTATTTATCCTATCCATGCCTCTCATGATTTTGTAAACCTCTATAAGGTCATCCCTCAGCCTTCGACACTCCAGGGAAACCAGCCCCAGCCTATTCAACCTCTCCCTGTAGCTCAGATCCTCCAACTCTGGCAACATCCTTGTAAATCTTTTCTGAACCCTTTCAAGTTTCACAACATCTTTCTGATAGGAAGGAGACCAGAATTGCATGCAATATTCCAACAGTGGCCTAACCAATGTCCTGTACAGCCGCAACATGACCTCCCAACTCCGATACGCAATACTCTGACGGATAAAGGAAAGCAAACCAAACGCCTTCTTCACTATCCTATCCACCTGCTTTCAAGGAGCTATGAACCTGCACTCCAAGGTCTCTTTGTTCAGCAACACTCCCTAGGACCTTACCATGAAGTGTATAAGTCCTGCTCTGATTTGCCTTTCCAAAATGAAAGCATCCTCGCATTTATCTGAATTGCATGTGTCAGGATGGAGACTTACAGCCATATTGAACTTTTCATATCTTCAGCATTTTTCTCTTCAAGAACAAAGGAATTGGCCAAAGGAATTTTATTTTCAAAGGTGATCGCTGAGGAAATATTCTTTATTTTTCTTTAATCGGGGTGCGTTTGAAACAGCGAGAAAGAATTACACTACAATGAAACCGTTGGACTATCTCCCTCCGTAGATGCTATCAGAGCTGCTGAGTGTCTCCAGCAGGTTTTGTTTCAATAGAGTATAGTTGAGAACTAAGCAAGGCCTTTACAGTTAGAAAGGGACTCGTGGGAGTGATGGGATTACAGAGAGAGAGAATGAACTCTTCTAACATCACTTGTGACAATAGATAGTGCCTGAATGTATATCAGAGTCATTCCTGAAACGTAGCTCCAGCAACAGCACAACGGCGTTCCTGTTTACATGGTTTAAAAGCAAGACAGAAAAGAGGATAATAGAGGAGTTGGGGGTCATAATATTGTTTAAAGACACAAACACAGCTTTGAGGGGAATTCTATGCTTGAAAGAGCATCCAATGTGGCCAGGCAGGTTGAACTGAAGAGTAGATATGGGACAATGAGCCTCCTGAGTGTATAATGGGAGACAGCAGGGCAGGTATTCGGTATGTCGCTGAGAAGTGTTGAAACAATAGGGCAGTAATATTGCATTTGGGAGCGGACAGTGCCCCAGTTCAAATCTCCCGATATTTTTACTTAGCATCTGTCTGAGTTCCTTCCCATGCTAGGCAGTTTTATTTATAATGAATGGAATGCCTCAAAAATAGATGGTGACCACGTTTGAGTGTGATTAAGAGGTCACCTACCATGTATGGAACAGTTGGTGGGCAGCAGCGTGGACACAAATTGGCATTTCCATATGGTGGAGCCATTCCCCACCTATAGTCATAAAGTCATAGAGCCGTACAGCACAGAAACATGCCCTTCAGTCCAACTCGTCCAGGCCAACCAGATATCCCAACCTAATCTAGTCCCATTTGTCAGCATTTGGCCCATATCCTTTAAACCCTGCCTATCCATATACCCATCCAGAAGCCTTTTAAATGTTGCAATTGTACCAGCCTCCACCACTTCCATTGGTAGCTCATTCCATACACATACCACCCTCTGTGTGAAAAAGTTGCCTTTTAAGTCCATTTTAAATCTTTCCCCTCTCACCCTAAACCTATGCCCACTAGTTCTGGACTCGCCTAGCCAAGGGAAAAGATCTTGTCTGTTTACTCTATCCATGCTCCTTGTGATATTATAAACCTCTGTAATGTCACCCCTCAGCCTCCGACGCTCCAGGGAAAACAGCCCCAGCCTGTTCAGCCTCTCCCTATAGCTCAAATCCTCCAACCCTGGCAACATCCTTGTAAATCTTTTCTGAACCCTTTCAAGTTTCACAACATCTTTTCATGCATATATTTAACAAAGCCACTCACCTTATAGATTAACAATCAAACATATATTCACTCTTCAGCTGCTGACTTATGTATTTATAGCATCTAATGAAATCTATATTCAATGTTTCACCTGATGGATTTACCACCTATGGAGCAATTATCCCCTTAGCTAACCACTCACTCAGAACTTGTATGGAGCCTTTTGAAAAAATGACCACAGGAAGATTTTCTTTCAAGTCTTCTGTTCAAAGCAGAATATATTCTCACAAGGTGAAAGAGATTCTGATATTTGAGATAGTTAAGAAATTCATGAGGTTGCTCTGATGTCTCTTTCAAGGCTGCAGTTAATGAGGAGATTTATTTGCTCGTCCCAGTAGTCTGTATACCTTCCTGCTTTATGCGGTCAGAGACAGGGATCCTTTCCCTTTCTGACTGTACACAGTGGGGGATAACACATGCAACGACACAGATTAATGTTTTCATCCCTGATCTGAAAGCACAGGTCAGCAAGGTGGCAGACTGTGTCTCATCTTCTCTTAATTTCCTTTTCCCGTTAATAAAATTGGCTGAGGATTAGAAAGGCTGGCTAACTTATTGTTTATTGCTAATCACGGGGTTTTTGAAACAGAACCTCATCTATTCAGTCTATTTAGGCCACTCAGTCTACTTCCACCTGCCCATTTAGCTGTCCTCACCAGCTAGTATCTAATTGTTTGTCATAGCCCTTGTCTTAAATCTCCATAACGCACTGACTAGAACTCATTGGAGAATTATTTCCAGTTCTGGGCACCAGCCATGGGGAAGAGTGTCAATGTCTCTGGGATGGTACAGATGAAATTTCATGGAACGATTGCATTAAATGGCGGAGGAGTTGAATGAGCACCTCCTGCTGTTGTTCTCATGAATGGTGTTAAAGCAGAGGTACTGACGTTGGACGGAGAGACTGAAGAAAGTTTTACAAAGTGGAGGCAGTGGCCTAGTGGTATTCCCTCTCGACTGTTGATCCAGACACCCAAATAATGCTCTGGGGACCCAGATTAAAATCCTGCCATGGCAGATAGTGGAATTTGAATTCAATAAAATGGGGAACTAAGAGTCTACAGTGTCGATCATCGGGAAAAACCCAACAGGTTCACTAATGTTCTTTAGGGAAGGAAACTACCATCCTTACCTAGTCTGACTCCAGACCCACAGCAATATACTTGACCTCTGTCTGGCCAACTAGGGATGGGCAATAAATCCTGGGCCTAGTCAGCGATGCCCTCATCCCATGAATGAATTAAAAAACAACTTAGAGCACAGAAGGTAGAGATGAAATTTAACAAAGATTATTGAAACCTAACTAAAATCCGAAAGAATTGCAGATGCTGTAAATCAGAAACGAAAGCAGAAATCATTGGAAAAGCTCAGCAGGTCTGCCAGCATCTGCGGAGAGAAATCAGAGTTAACCTTTCAGCTCGAGTGACCCTCGCTCAGGACGGGTCTGAGGAAGGCTCATTCGATCCGAAACATTCACGCTGATTTCTCCCCACAAATGCTGCCAGTTCTGCTGAGCTCTTCCAGTGATTTCTGTTTTTCTCTAAACCTAGCAACGGTTTCAAAGTAACTAGGTAGGCCGCTGGCTGAGGGGTCAGTCAGGAGAGGAAGCATGATTATTCTCAAGAGAAAGGGAAGATCAGGAGGTATATTATGTTCTGGCAGGAACTCTCTATGGAGAATTAGAGAAATCATCGTAGTAAAGGTGTAGGAGAATAGAGCAGGGAGTGGGATGAATTAGTCAAAACAGCAAAAGGATGTGGGCCACATGGCCTCTGTTGGTACTGTCTCATCCTACCACTGCAAGATTTTGGTGTCCTCCCTCCCCCCAATTCTATTTCAGAGTTTACTCTCGATGTTCCTCTCCTCGTGTGAAGATGAACTGATAGCTGTCCGTTCCCCTTGAAGTCCCTTGCCATTCCTGTAATCACCTTGAAAACTTGGCGCTGAATGGGAAGAGTGTATGCTATATAACTCTGCCTAGTTGTACTATATTTAGAGCAACCAGACGTTAAATGGGAGCTGATCAATACTGGCCATAAATCTTAGTCAACATCATGGTCTTGCAGAGACAGATCGAGCAGGAAGACTCCCTTTGGCTCCACAGATCTATGAGTGGGGGAGGGGGGATCATTTGATACCTCACCTTCGGTCAGGCAATGAATTGGCCATCCCATAAACAAGGACCTATTTACAAATGAGTTCAGTATATACATCAGGCTGTGATGACTGAGTTGCAAGGGAAGACCTGTTTGACATCAGCGACTCTCTGCTTCCCTCAGAGACCAGAAAACCATCACCCTCCGATCTTTCGGCCATTTTGGGACCTTCACAAGCTCAGTCACCATGACGATGGCCAGCTTCTGATTACAAGTCACGTGTGTCTGTGGAAACACATACAGTTTAACCTGGTCTCCATCTGTCATGTGCAGTGGCAACCAGCTGCCTCACGTTCATTGGACACGCCATGATGTAAATCACGAGTCCCATCAGAACCCAATTTCTGAACGTGCGCTGGTCAAACTGCCCCCTTTTTCTCTGCACCTTTGTTCTGACTTTGACCTCATTTCCTCCCTTTGTCCTAATCTGCTCCTTTGACCTGGTGGTGATCGTCTGACATGACCCTTTATTCCAGCAGTGTGACAGGAAGCCTAAGGCTGAAGCAATCTTCAGCCAGAAGATCCATCATGGCCTCCTCCACTAGTGCCCAACTTTACAGATATGAGTCTTCAGCCACTTCGATTCACTCCAAGAAATGGCTGGAGACACAAGATATTACAAAGGCTATGGGCCCTGATGACTTTCCAACAATAGTACTGAAGACTTGTGCTCCCTAGCCCGATCCCCCTAGCCCAACTTAGGGAAGGGATCTGCCATCCATACCTGATCTGGCCTACATGTGACTGCAGCCCCACAGCAATAAGACTGACTCTTAACTACCCTCTGGGCAAATAGGGATTGGTAATGACTGCTAGCCTGGCCAGCAATGCCCACATCCTGTGAATGAATTTAAAAATAAACCACAGAGAGAGTTAGACCGGGATACAGGGAGGGAGATAAACTGGGATGTGGACTGAGTTGCATGCCTCCCGGTCGTGAGTCACTTGTGAAGGTATTTTGAAATAATGCAGTGTTTATTATTGATCTGTCTCTTATAAATAACCTTATTTCCCCACCAGCCCCCTTTAACGTAGGGCCTGCTTTATCAAGGTTTATAATTTTTTATCCAGTTTTTTAAGATGCCTTATAAATCAGATTGCTTTCTGCTGTTGAAAACACAAAATTGGAATATGTTTCTCTTCGTTGGGTTTCCAGTCGGGAGTGCCTGTGTGTATGATGTTATTCCTGAAGGGATTGAGGATGAAAGACCCATCTCTGGCAGCTTTTGATTGCCTCTGATGTGGCTGTAGATGGCCAGGGTGGTTCCTGATTTAACCTCAGACTCTCCCTTAAGACTCGTCCTTTGTGGGAATTACCAGTGGAGAGACTGGAACAGGGAGCAGTGGATATGATCGTCCAAGGAGGCAGTCTGACCTGGACTCATCAGGAAGATCGGGGGCCAGATCCCAGCAGGGGGCAGTCTATCCAACTATCCAAGACTGCGCTGGAGGGGTCCCAGCAGGGGGCAGTCTATCCAACTATCCAAGACTGAGCTAGAGGGGTCCCAGCAGGGGGCAGTCTGTACAGGACTGAGCCGGAGGGGTCCCAGCAGGGGGCAGTCTATCCAACTATCCAAGATTGAGCTGGAGGGGTCCCAGCAGGGGCAGTCTGTACAACACTGAGCAGGAGGGGTCCCAGCAGGAGGCAGTCTATCCAACTATCCAACACTGAGCTGGAGGAGTCCCAGCAGGGGCAGTCTGTACAACACTGAGCAGGAGGGGTCCCAGCAGGAGGCAGTCTATCCAACTATTCAACACTGAGCTGGAGGAGTCCCAGCAGGGGGCAATGTGTACAACACTGAGCTGGAGGGATCCCAGCAGGGAGCAGTCTGTACAACTCTGAGCAGGAGAGGTCCCAGCAGGGGGCAGTCTGTACAACACTGAGCTGGAGGGTCCCAGCAGGGGGCAGTCTGTACAACACTGAGCTGGAGGGTCCCAGCATGGGGCAGTGTGTACAACACTGAGCTGGAGGGGTCCCAGCAGGGGGCAGTCTGTACAACACTGAGCTGGAGGGGTCCCAGCAGGGGGCGGTGTGTACAACAATGAGCTGGAGGGGTCCCAGCAGGGGGCAGTGTGTACAACAATGAACAGGAGGGGTCCCAGTAGGGGGCAGTGTGTATAACACTGAGATGGAGGGGTCCCAGCAGGGGGCTGTCTGTACAACACTGAGCTGGAGGGGTCCCAGCAGGGGGCAGTCTGTACAACACTGAGCTGGAGGGGTCCCAGCAGGGGGCAGTCTGTATAACACTGAGATGGAGGGGTCCCAGCAGGGGGCAGTCTGTACAACCCTGAGCTGGAGGGGTCCCAGCAGGGGGCAGTGTGTACAACGCTGAGCTGGAGGGGTCCCAGCAGGGGGCAGTCTGTACAACACTGAGCTGGACGGGTCCCAGCAGGGTGAATTGGGGAGTGCAGTGAAGCGAGGAGCCGAAGGGACACTGGGGGATAGCGTTGTGCCAGTGTGGAGTAGGAGATGCGTGTTTCCCCTTCACAGGACCCTGCTGCTCTCCGTCCCTCCCTCCCTCTCCTGTCTATCTCCTTTCCTCTCTCTGTCAGTGTCTGTCTCTCTCCCTCTCCTTTTCTGTCACTGTGTGTTTCTCTCTCTGTCTGTCTATCTGTCTCCCTCTGTCTGTCTGTGTGTGTGCCTGTCTCTCCCTCTGTCTGTGTGCGTGTGGCTGTCTCTCCCTCTGTCTGTCTGTGTATGTTTCTGTCTCTCCCTCTGTCTGTGTGTGTGTGTCTCTCCCTCTGTCCGTCTGTGCATGTGTCTGTCTCTCCCTCTGTCTGTCTGTGCATGTGTCTGTCTCTCCCTCTGTGTGTGTGTGTGTCTCTCCCTCTGTCTGTCTGTGCATGTGTCTGTCTCGCCCTCTGTTTGTCTGTGTGCGTGTGTCTCTCCCTCTGTCTGTCTGTGTGTGTGCCTGTCTCTCCCTCTGTCTGTCTGTGTGTGTCTGTCTCTCCATCTGTCTGTGTGTGTGTGTCTCTCCCTCTGTCTGTCTGTGCATGTGTCTATCTCGCCCTCTGGGTTTGTCTGTCTGTGTGTGTGTGTCTCTCCCTCTGTCTGTCTGTGTGTGTGTCTGTCTCTCCCTCTGTGTGTGTATGTGTCTGTCTCTCCCTATGTCTGTCTGTGTGTGTGTCTGTCTCTCCCTCTGTCTGTTTGTGCATGTGTCTGTCTCTCCCTCTGTCTGTGTGTGTGTCTCTCCCTCTGTCTGTCTGTGCATGTGTCTGTCTCACCCTCTGTTTGTCTGTGTGCGTGTGTCTCTCCCTCTGTCTGTCTGTCTGTGTGTGTGCCTGTCTCTCCCTCTGTCTGTCTGTGCATGTGCCTGTCTCGCCCTCTGGGTTTGTCTGTGTGCATGTGTCTGTCTCTCCCTCTGTCTGTCTGTGTGTGTGTCTGTCTCTCCCTCTGTCTGTGTGTGTGTGTCTCTCCCTCTGTCTGTCTGTGCATGTGTCTGTCTCGCCCTCTGGGTTTGTCTGTGTGCGTGTGTGTGTCTCTCCATCTGTCTGTCTGTGTATGTGTCTGTCTCTCCCTCTGTCTGTGTGTGTGGCCTGTCTTTCCCTCTGGGTCCGTGTGTGTGTCTCTCTCCCTCTGTCTGTCTGCGTGTGTGCCTGTCTCTCCCTCTGTCTGTGCATGTGTCTGTCTCGCCCTCTGTGTGTGTGTCTGTCTCTCCCTCTGACTGTGTGTGTGTGTGTCTCTCCTTCTGTCTGTCTGTCTGTGCATGTGTCTGTGTCTCCCTCTGTCTGTCTGTGCATGTGTCTGTCCCTCCCTCTGTCTGTCTGTGTGTGTGCCTGTGTCTCCCTCTGTCTGTCTGTTCATGTGCCTGTCTCTCCCTCTGTCTGTGTGTGTGTGTGTCGGTCTCTCCCTCTGTCTGTCTGTGTGCCTGTGTCTCCCTCTGTCTGTCTGTGCATGTGTCTGTCTCTCCCTCTGTCTGTCTGTGTGTGTGCCTGTCTCTCCCTCTGTCTGACTGTGTGTGTGTGCGTGTGCCTGTCTCTCCCTCTGTCTGTCTGTGCATGTGTCTGTCTCTCCCTCTGTGTGTGTGTGTGTCTCTCCCTCTGTCTGTCTGTGCATGTGTCTGTCTCGCCCTCTGTTTGTCTGTGTGCGTGTGTCTCTCCCTCTGTCTGTCTGTGTGTGTGCCTGTCTCTCCCTCTGTCTGTCTGTGTGTGTCTGTCTCTCCATCTGTCTGTGTGTGTGTGTCTCTCCCTCTGTCTGTCTGTGCATGTGTCTATCTCGCCCTCTGGGTTTGTCTGTCTGTGTGTGTGTGTCTCTCCCTCTGTCTGTCTGTGTATGTGTCTGTCTCTCCCTCTGTGTGTGTATGTGTCTGTCTCTCCCTATGTCTGTCTGTGTGTGTGTCTGTCTCTCCCTCTGTCTGTTTGTGCATGTGTCTGTCTCTCCCTCTGTCTGTGTGTGTGTCTCTCCCTCTGTCTGTCTGTGCATGTGTCTGTCTCACCCTCTGTTTGTCTGTGTGCGTGTGTCTCTCCCTCTGTCTGTCTGTCTGTGTGTGTGCCTGTCTCTCCCTCTGTCTGTCTGTGCATGTGCCTGTCTCGCCCTCTGGGTTTGTCTGTGTGCATGTGTCTGTCTCTCCCTCTGTCTGTCTGTGTGTGTGTCTGTCTCTCCCTCTGTCTGTGTGTGTGTGTCTCTCCCTCTGTCTGTCTGTGCATGTGTCTGTCTCGCCCTCTGGGTTTGTCTGTGTGCGTGTGTGTGTCTCTCCATCTGTCTGTCTGTGTATGTGTCTGTCTCTCCCTCTGTCTGTGTGTGTGGCCTGTCTTTCCCTCTGGGTCCGTGTGTGTGTCTCTCTCCCTCTGTCTGTCTGCGTGTGTGCCTGTCTCTCCCTCTGTCTGTGCATGTGTCTGTCTCGCCCTCTGTGTGTGTGTCTGTCTCTCCCTCTGACTGTGTGTGTCTCTCCTTCTGTCTGTCTGTCTGTGCATGTGTCTGTGTCTCCCTCTGTCTGTCTGTGCATGTGTCTGTCCCTCCCTCTGTCTGTCTGTGTGTGTGCCTGTGTCTCCCTCTGTCTGTCTGTTCATGTGCCTGTCTCTCCCTCTGTCTGTGTGTGTGTGTGTCGGTCTCTCCCTCTGTCTGTCTGTGTGCCTGTGTCTCCCTCTGTCTGTCTGTGCATGTGTCTGTCTCTCCCTCTGTCTGTCTGTGTGTGTGCCTGTCTCTCCCTCTGTCTGACTGTGTGTGTGTGCGTGTGCCTGTCTCTCCCTCTGTCTGTGTGTGAATGGCTAGTCCAGTTCTGGCTGTGAGGGGACAGGGACGGGAACTGTTGCTGTTGACAGTCCAGCTCCGATACGAGAGAGGGACAGACAGTGAGGAGGAGGAGGAGGAGGTGGACTGTGATGCTTGGGCGTTGCACTGAGAGGGTGCCCTGAACACACACTGACAGATAGACAGCGAGGGAGGGGGCTGCTGGCTGTATTAATGAGGAGCTGGGATGGTTTTGTGAATGGGAGTTGCTGCTTCTGAGCGGGAAGGGGGTAAATCTGGAAGAGCTGCCTTGCTGGGTCGCCAGTCTCCAGCTGAAAGCTGAGCTGACCATGATGTGTGTGTGTGGGGGGGGGGGGGGGGGGTCTGTCTCTGCTGCTGTGAGCTCTCTGTCTCTCCCTGAGCACAGCATCCTCTCCCTCCCCAAGCAGCTCCCCTGCCCCTTCTCACACTGACACCAAGGCTGGGGCTGCCCCGGAGGTTGTACTCGCTGTAAACCAACAGTGGGAGAAGGTTTCCTGCCGAGGCTCTGCAGGGATGGATCGGTCAGACAGTGAGGAATCTGCCTCCCATCGCAGCCCGTCCCTGGACAGTAAGGAATACCCGCCGGCACACGGTACCTTCCGGCGTTACAGCAGTTTGTACCGGGATACCACCTCCTCCTTCTATGGGCTACACTCCAACCCAGGACCTAAAACCAGCAAGGCAGAGTACACCTCGTCAAAGGGCAGCAAATATGTGGTGTTTTACCTGGACCTCTCCTTTATCTTTCTCCTAGAGCTGAAAAGGTGTAACGTGACACAAAACTGCTTGCAGTGTCTCAAGTACCTCATGTTCATCTTCAACCTCCTGTTTTGGGTAAGTGCTACTTCACTCTGTGTGTCTGTGTGTGTGTGTGTCTGTGTGTGTGTGTGTCTGTGTGTGTGTGTGTGTATGTGTCTGTGTGTGTGTCTGTGAGTGTGTGTCTGTGTGTGTGTGTCTGTGTGTGTGTGTGTCTGTGTGTGTGTCTGTGTGTGTGTGTGTGTCTGTGTGTGTGTGTGTATGTGTCTGTGTGTGTGTGTCTGTGAGTGTGTGTCTGTGTGTGTGTCTGTGTGTGTGTGTCTGTGAGTGTGTGTCTGTGTGTGTGTGTCTGTGTGTGTGTGTCTGTGTGTGTGTGTCTGTGTGTCTGTGTGTGGTGCCTGTGTGTGTGTGTCTGTGTATCTGTGTGTGTGTGAGTGTGTGTGTGTGTGCCTGTGTGTGGTGCCTGTGTGTGTGTCTGTGTGTGTGTCTGTGTGTGTGAGTGTGTGTGTCTGTGTGTGTGTCTGTGTGTGTGAGTGTGTGTGTCTGTGTGTGTGTCGGTGTGTATGTGTGTGTGTGTGCTTTCAAAAACCCCCCTCTTGCCCCTTCTGGTCTCTGCACTTCACTCCATGTGACCCCACCCTATTCAATCCAGGTCAGCATTATCCTGTCAACCCTTGACCTTGCCCCCAAGTGCCCAGGGGGATCTGTTTAGTCACCGGGCCCTTCCTCAAACTCCACACCAGGTTAGACGGTTGGAGATCTCCCCTGCCCAGCTCAGCTCCCGCCAAACTCTCCCAAAAACCCACCAGCCTGAGCAACTCACTGCTCCGTACTTCCCAAGGCCACCCAGCACCAGAGCACCGTGCTAACAGACTGGCGAGTGGTGCCAATGGTGCTGGTAAAGACACTGTCCAGCTGTTCCTGGCAGAGGGAGGTGGCTTCATTGGGCACACAGACAGCTGAATGGTTTAGAAACAGGCCAGTGGTGAGGGATATTCCCTGGATAACACCTTGGAAAGGAACTGCCACTTATCACACGAGATTGCCAAATTCCCAGGGAGCTGTCCAGTTTGTGAGCTGTGAACTGAAAACACTGATGTACTTGACGTAGTGACAAACTGAACAACTCGGTGGCAGAGGGCAGGCCAATATCATTGAACCGGAGCAGACACATCCCAGATACTTGTCTGTAAGTGGAGAAGGGTTGAATATTCAAAATGACCTAGTGCCCTTACCCGCCCCATATTGTCCTCACCCCTCCCCCCCATATTTCCCAATCCCCACCCCTCCTCTCCCCCTCCAAAGTTACCTCCTCCCCTCCCCATCCTTTGCATTCTTCCTCCCTGCCCCACATATCCCACTCCCCTCATCCACCTTTCTCCATCCCCTCCCCCACATTCCCTCTTCCCTCCTCCACATTCCTATCACTCTCATTGCCCTTTCACCTTGCCCCTTCTCACCTCACATGCCCCTCAACATCTCCCCACATTCCCCCAACCCCCACCCCACATTCCCCCCAACATTCGCCCCCACATTCGTCCCCACCACATTCTCCCACCCCACATTCCCCCCCCGACATTTCCCCCTGACATTCCCCCCCACAGTCCCCCTCACATTCCTTCCCACATTCCCTCACACACATTCCCTCCCACACAATCCCTCCCCCACATCCCCTCTCACGTTCCCCTCCACATTCCCTCCCACATTCCCTCCCACACTCCCTCCCACATTTCCACCCACATTCCTCCCACTTTGCTCCCCACATTCCCCCCGCACTTTGCCCCCTACATTGCCCCACCAAATTCCCCCACATTTACCCCACCCCCTCACATTACCCCCACATTACCCCACATCCCTCCCCACATTTCCCCCTGACATTCCCCCCCCCCACATTCCCCATCACATTCCTTTCCACATTCCCTTCCACATTCCCTTCCCCACATTCCCCCCATCCCCCCTCACATTCCCCCCCACATTCCCTTCCACATTCCCTTCCCCACATTCCCCCCATCCCCCCTCACATTCCCCCCCACATTCCCTCCCACACTCAATCCCTCATTTCCCCCCACATACCCCACACATTGCCCCCACATTGCCCCACCACAATCCCCACACATTCACCCCATCCTCCCCACATTCTGTCCACATTCCCTCCCTACATACCACCCGCACATTCCCCACCACATTGCCCCACCACATTCCCCCCACATTCCCCCATCAACCCCCCACATGCCCCCCTCATTCCCCCCCACATCCCCCCACCTTCCTCCCCCCACATTCCCCTCCCATTCTCCCCCCACATTCCACCCACATTCCCCACACATTGCCCCACCACAATCCCCCACATTCACCCCATCCCCCCCACATTCTGTCCACATTTCCCCCCACATTCCCCCCCCCACATTCCCCACACACATTCCCCCCCATTCCCCCCATATTCTGTCCACATTCCCCCCATATTACCCCCAAATTACCCCCATATTAGCCCCCCACATTACCCCTCCCCACATTCTCCCCCACATCGTGCCCCATCCCCCCACATTTCCCCCCACATTACCCCCTCCCCACATTCACCCTACATTCCCCCCCCACATCGCCCCACATTCCCCATCTCCCCATATCCCCACACACATTCCACCCTCATTCCCCCTCATTCCCCCCACATTGCTTCCACATTGCTCCCCCACATCACCCCCACATGCCCCCCACATTACCCCCACTACCCCCACATACCCCCCAACATTCCCTCCCCACATACCCCCCAACATTCCCTCCCCACATTCCCCCCACATCCCCCCCACATTCCCCCCCCCCACTTTCCCCCCTACATACCCTCCAACATTCCTTCCCCACATTCCCCCCCACATCCCCCCACATTTCCCCCCCACATTCCCCCCTACATACCCCCCAACATTCCGTCCCCACATTCCCCCCCACATTCGAAACCCACATTCCCTAACCTCAAATTCCTCCCCCCACATTCCCCCCCACATTTCCCACCAACATTCTCCCTCCCCACATTCCCCACCAAATCCCCCCAAACATTCAACCCCACCACATTCCCCCCCACATCCCCCCACACCCCCTTCACATTCACCCCCACGTTCCTCCCCACAGTCTCCACCACATTCCCCCCACATCCCCACACACCCTCTTCACATTCAGCTCCACGTTCCCCCACATTCCCCCCGACATTCCCCCCCACCCCCTTCACATTCCCCCCACAGTCCCCCCCAACATTCTCCCTCCCCACATTCCCCACCACAAATCCCTCCAAACATTTCCCCCACAGCCCCCCACACCCCCTTCACATTCATCCCCACGTTCCCCCATTCCCTCCCACATTCCCTCCCACATTCCCCTCCCCCACATTCCCCCCCCACATTCGCTCCCCCACATTCGCACCCCCCACATTCCCCCCAATTCCCTCCCACACTCCCACATTCGCGCCCACATTCCCCCCTACATTGCCCTACCACATTCCCCCCCCCCAAACCCCCACACCCACCCACATTACACACCACATTCCCCCTCACATTCCCCCCACATTCCCCCCCCACATTCCCCTATTCTCTCCCACACTCCCTCCCACATTCCCACCCACACTCCCTCCCACATTTTCCCCCACATTCCTCCCCCCACATTCCCCTCCCCACATTCACACCCCCACATTCCCCACCAACACTCTCCCTCCCCACATTCCCCCCCAAATCCCCCCAAACATCCCCCCCCACATCCCCCCACACCCCCTTCACATTCACCGCCACGCTCCCCCCCCACATTCACACCCTCATTCCCCCCACTACCCCTCGCATTGCCATACCACATTCTCCCCCACATTCCCCTCCACCCCACCCCACATACACCCCCACATTCCCACCCACATTCCCCCGTCACATTCCCCCCACATTTCCCCCACATTCCACCCAAACCCGCCATATCCCTCCCACATTGCCCCTCCACATTCCCCCCACATTCCCCACCACATTCCCCTCCACATTCCCTTCCCCACATTGCCCCCCACATTCTGCCCCCACATCTCCCCACATTGCCCCCCACATTCCCTCCACATTCCTCCCCCACATTGCCCCCACCCCCCCCCCCCACATACCCCCCACATTCCCCCCACGTAATCCCCAAATTCCCCCCGCATTACCCACCAACATTCTCCCTCCTCACATTCCCCCTCAAATCCCCCCAAACATTTCCCCCCACAGTCCCCACCACATTCCCCCCCACATCCCCCCACACCCCCTTCACATTCAGCTCCACGTTCCCCCACATTCCCCCCCACCCCCTTCACATTCCCCCCCACAGTCCCCCCAACATTCTCCCTCCCCACATTCCCCCCCACAAATCCCCCCAAACATTTCCCCCCACATCCCCCCACACCCCCTTCACATTCACCCCCACGTATCCCCATTCCCTCCCACATTCCCTTCCACATTCCCCCCCACATCCCCCCCCCACATTCGCACCCCCACATTCGCACCCCCCACATTCCCCCCAATTCCCTCCCACACTCCCACATTCGCGCCCACATTCCCCCACTACATTGCCCGACCACATTACCCCCCACACCCCCACACCCACCCACATTCCACACCACATTCCCCCTCACATTCCCCCCACATTCCCCCCACATTCCCCCATTCCCTCCCACACTCCCTCCCACATTTGCCCCCACATTTCCCCCCACATTGCCATACCACATTCCCACCCCACACCCCCACACCCACCCACATTTCCCCCCACATTCACCCACCACATTCCCTCCCCACACTCCCTCCCCACATTACATGCACATTGCCCCCCCACATTCACCCCTCACATACCCCCCACATTCCCCCCACACAAGCCCCGCATTCCCCCCACATTGCTCCACAACATTCCCCCATTTCCCCACATTCCACCCCCCACATTCTCCCACCACATTCCCTCCCCACATTCACACCCTCATTCCCCCCCACTATCCCCCGCATTGCCACACCACATTCCTCCCTCACATTCCCCCCCACTCCACCCCACATACACACCTCACATTCCCCCCCACATTCTCCCCAACCCCCATATCCCTCCCACATTCCCTCCCCACATTCCCCCCCACATTCCCTCCCCACATTCCCCCCACATTCCCCACCACATTTCCCTCCACATTCCCCCCACATACCCCCCCACATTCTGCCCCCACATCCCGCCACATTCCCTCCCACATTCCCTCCCACACTCCCTCCCACATTTTCCCCCACATTCCTCCCCCCACATTCCCCTCCCCACATTCACACCCCCACATTCCCCCCCAAATCCCCCCAAATTCCCCCCCACATCCCCCCACACCCCCTTCACATTCACCCCCACATTCGCATCCTCATTCCCCCCCACTACCCCCCGCATTGCCACACCACATTCGTCCCCCACATTCCCCCCCACTCCACCCCACATACAAACCTCACATTCCCCCCCACATTCCCCCCCCACATTCCCCCCACATTCCCTCCCCACATTCCCCCCACATCCCCCACCACATTCCCCTCCACATTCCCTTCTCCACATTCCCCCCACATTCCTCCCACATACCCCCCCCACATTCTGCCCCCACATCCCACCACATTCCCACCACATACCCCCCCAAATTCTGCCCCCACATCCCCCCACATTCCCCCCACATTCCCCCTCACATTCCTCCCCCACATTCCCCCCACCCCCCACATCCCCCCCACATTTCCCCCCATGTAGCCCCCACATTCCCCCCGCATTACCCCCCACATTACCCCCAACTTGCCCTCCAACATTCCCCCCATTCCCTCCCACACTCACTCCTGCATTCCCCCCACATTCCCCCCCACATTCGCCCCACACACTCACCTCCCACATAACCGCCCATTCCCTCCCACACTCCCTCCCACATTTTCCCCCACATTCCCCTCCACAATACACACCACATTTCCCCCACATTCACCCCCACAATACACCCCACATTCCTCTCCACATTGCCGCAACACATTCCCCCCCACATTCCCTCCACATTCCCCCACATCTCCCCCATATTTCCCTCACCATTCCCCCCCATTCCCCCCTCATTCCCCCCTCATTCCCTCCCACATTCCCCACCACATTCAACCCCACATTCCCCTCACATTCCCTCCCACAATCCCCCCACATTCCCCCCCCCCCCACATTCCTCCCCACATTGCCGCAACACATTCCCCACCTGACATTCCCCCCCACATTCCCTCCCCAACATTCCCCCCCAACACCCCTCCACATTCCCCCCATTCCCTCCCACACTCCCCCCCACATTCACCCCACACAACCCCCACATTGCCCCCCCACACCTCCCCCACATTCCACCCCATCCCCCCACATTTCCCTCTTCCCCCCACATTCCCCCCCACATTCCCCACTGCACATTCCCTCTACATTCCCTCCCCACATTCCCCCCTACATTCACCCCACCACATTCCTCCCCCACACTCCCCCCCACCCCACCCCACATTCCCCCCCCACATCCCCCCCCACATTCCCCTTCCACATTCACCCCACACAATCTCCCACATTCCCCCCAACATTCCCCCCCACATTTCTCTCCCACATTCACCCCACACAATCCCCCACATTGCCCCCCACATTCCCCCCGCACATTCCACACCATCTCCCCACATTCCCCCACATCCCCCCACATTCCCCTCCCACATTCACCCCACACAATCCCCCACATTGCCTAACACATTCCCCCCGCACATTCCACACCATCTCCCCACTTCCCCCACATCCCCCCACATTCCCCCCCACATTCCCCCCCACATTCCCTCCCCACATCCCGCCCACATTCCCCCCACATCTCTTCCCCACATTCACCCCACATACCCCCATTCCCTCCCACACTCCCTCACACATTCCCCCCCACATTCCCCCATTCCCTCCCACACCATCCCCCGCATTGCCCCATCACATTCCTCCCCCACACTCCCCCCCACTCCACGCCCCCCTCCACATTCCCCCCCGGGGAGGGGTCGGTGCGGGGACTGTGTGTATTCACAGGGAGGGGTCAGTGCGGGGACTGTGTGTATTCACGGGGAGGGGTCGGTGCGGGGACTGTGTGTATTCACGGGGAGGGGTCTCTGCGGGGACTGTGTGTATTCACAGGGAGGGGTCAGTGCGGGGACTGCGTGTATTCACGGGGAGGGGTCAGTGCGGGGACTGTGTGCATTCACAGGGAGGGGTCGGTGCGGGGACTGTGTGTATTCACGGGGAGGGGTCAGTGTGGGGACTGTGTGTATTCACGGGGAGGGAACGGTTCAGGGACGATGTGTATTCACGGGGAGAGGTCAGTGTTGGGACTGTGTGTATTCGCAGGGAGGGGTCGCTGCGGGGACTGTGTGTTTTCACGGGGAGGGGTCGGTGCGGGGACTATGTGTATTCACGGGGATGCGTCGGTGCAGGGACTGTGTGTATTCACGGGGAGGGGTCGGTGCGGGGACTGTGTGTATTCACGGGGAGGGGTCGGAGCAGGGAGTGTGTGTATTCACGGGAAGGGGTCAGTGCGGGGACTGGGTGTATTAAGGGGAGGGGTCAGTACGGGGACTGTGTGTATTCACTGGGAGGGGTCAGTGCGGGGACTGTGTGTATTCATGGGGAGGGGTCAGTGCGGGGACTGTGTGTATTCACGGTGAGGGGTCGGTGTGGGGACTGTGTGTATTCACGGTGAGGGGTCGGTGTGGGGACTGTGTGTATTCACGGGGAGGGGTCGGTGCGGGAACTGTGTGTATGCATGGGGAGGGGTCGGTGCGGGGACTCTGTGTATTCACGGGAATGGGACGGCGCGAGGACTGTGTGTATTCACGGAGAGGGGTCTGTGAGGGGACTGTGTGTATTCACGGGGAGGTCGGTGCGGGGACTGTGTGTATTCACAGGGAGGGGTCGGTGCGGGGACTGTGTTGATTCACGGGGAGGGGTCGGTGCGGGGACTGTGTGTATTCACAGGGAGGGGTCGGTGCGGGGACTGTGTGTATTCACAGGGAGGGGTCGGTGCGGGGACTGTGTTGATTCACGGGGAGGGGTCGGTGCGGGGACTGTGTGTGTTCATGGGGAGGGGTCGGTGCGGGGACTGTGTGTAATCACGTGGTGGGGTCTGGGCGGGGACTGTGTTTATTCACGGGGAGGGGTCGGTGTGGGGACTGTGTGCATTCATGGGGAGGGGTCAGTGCGGGGACTGTGTGTATTCACGGGGAGGGGTCAGTGCGTGGACTGTGTGCATTCACGGGGAGGGGTCGGTGCGGGGAATGTGTCTTTTCAAGGTGAGGGGTCGGTGCAGGGACTGTGTGTATTCACGGGGAGGGTTCAGTGCTGGGAAGGTGTGTATTCACGGGGAGGGGTCGGTGCGGGGACTGTGTGTATTCACGGGGAGGGGTCGGTGCGGGGACTGTGTGTATTCACCGGGAGGGGTCGGTGCGGGGACTGTGTGTATTCACAGGGAGGGGTCGGTGCGGGGACTGTGTGTATTATCGGGGAGGGGTCGGTGCGGGGACTGTGTGTATTCACAGGAAGGGATCGTTGCGCGGACTGTGTGTATTTACGGGAAGCGGTCGGTGCGGGGACTGTGTTTATTCACAGGGAGGGGTCGGTGCGGGGACTGTGTGTATTCACGGGGAGGGGTCGGTGCGGGGACTGTGTGTATTCACGGGGAGGGGTCGGTGCGGGGACTGTGTTTATTTACAGGGAGGGGTCGGTGCGGGGACTGTGTGTATTCACGGGGAGGGGTCGGTGCGGGGACTGTGTGTATTCACGGGGAGGGTTCGGTGCGGGGACTGTGTTGATTCACGGGGAGGGGTCAGCGCGGGGACTGTGTGCATTCACGGGGAGGGGTCGGTGCGGGGACTATGTGTATTCACCTAGTGGGGTCGGGGCGGGGACTGTGTTTATTCACAGGGAGGGATCGGTGTGGTGACTGTGTGTATTCACGGGGAGGGGTCAGTGAGGGGACAGTGTGTATTCACGGGGAGGGGTTGGTGCGGGGACTGTGTGTATTAACGGGGAGGGGTCGTTGCGGGGACTGTGTTCTATTCACGGGGAGGGGTCGGTGCAGGGACTGTGTGTTTTCACGGGGAGGGTTCGGTGCGGGGTCTGTGTGTATTGACGCGGAGTGGTCGGTGCGGGGACTGTGTTTATTCACGGGGAGGGGTCGGTGCGGGGACTGTGTGTATTCACGGGGTGGGGTCAGTGCGGGGATTCTGTGTATTCACAGGGAGAGGCCGGTGCGGGGACTGTGTGTATTCACGTGGAGTGATCGGTGCGTGGACTGTGTGTATTCACGGGGAGGAATCGGTGCAGGGAATGTGTCTATTCAAGGTGAGGGGTCGGTGCGGGGACTGTGTGTATTCACGGGGAGGGTTCGGTGCGGGGACTGTGTGTATTCACGGGGAGGGGTCGGTGGGGGGACTGTGTGTATTCACGTGGAGTGATCGGTGCGTGGACTGTGTGTATTCACGGGGAGGAATCGGTGCAGGGAATGTGTCTATTCAAGGTGAGGGGTCGGTGCGGGGACTGTGTGTATTCACGGGGAGGGTTCGGTGCGGGGACTGTGTGTATTCACCGGGAGGGGTCGGTGTGGGGACTGTGTGTATTCACAGCGAGGGGTCGGTGCGGGGACTGTGTGTATTCAAGGGGAGGGGTCGGTGCGGGGACTGTGTGTATTCACGGGGAGGGGTCGGTGCGGGGACTGTGTGTATTCACAGGGAGGGGTCGTTGCCCGGACTGTGTGTATTCACGGGGAGGGGTCGGTGCGGGGACTGTGTGTATTCACAGGGAGGGGTCGTTGCAGGGTCTGTGTGTATTCACGGGGAGTGGTCGGTGCGGGGACTGTGTTTATTCACAGGGAGCGGTTGGTGCGGGGACTGTGTGTATTCACAGGGAGTGTTCGGTGCGGGGACTGTGTGTATTCACAGGGAGTGTTCGGTGCGGGGACTGTGTGTATTCACAGGGAGGGGTCGGTGCGGGGACTGTGTGTATTCACGTAGTGGGGTCGGGGCGGGGACTGTGTTTATTCACGGGGAGGGGTCGGTGTGGGGACTGTGTGTATTCACGGGGAGGGGTCGGTGCGGGGACTGTGTGTATTCACGGGGAGGTGTCGGTGCGGGGACTGTGTGTATTCACAGGGAGGGGTCGGTGCGGGGACTGTATATATTCACAGGGAGGGGTCGGTGCGGGGACTGTGTGTATTCACGGGGAGGGATCAGTGCGTGGACTGTGTGTATTCACGGGGAGGGCTCGGTGCGGGGAATGTGTCTATTCAAGGTGAGGGGTCGGTGCGTGGACTGTGTGTATTCACCGGGAGGGGTCAGTGCAGGGAAGGTGTGTATTCACGGGGAGGGGTCGGTGCGGGGACTGTGTGTATTCACGGGGAGGGTTCGGTGCGGGGACTGTGTGCATTCACAGGGAGGGGTCGGTGCGGGGACTGTGTGTATTCACAGGGAGGGGTCAGTGCGCGGTCTGTGTGTATTCACGAGGAGGGGCCGGTGCGGGGACTGTGTGTATTCACGGGGAGGGGTCGGTGCGGGGAATGTGTGTATTCACGGGTAGGGGTCGGTGCGGGGACTGTGTGTATTCACGGGGAGGTGTCGGTGCGGGGACTGTGTGTATTCACAGGGAGGGGTCGGTGCGGGGACTGTATATATTCACAGGGAGGGGTCGGTGCGGGGACTGTGTGTATTCACGGGGAGGGATCAGTGCGTGGACTGTGTGTATTCACGGGGAGGGCTCGGTGCGGGGAATGTGTCTATTCAAGGTGAGGGGTCGGTGCGTGGACTGTGTGTATTCACCGGGAGGGGTCAGTGCAGGGAAGGTGTGTATTCACGGGGAGGGGTCGGTGCGGGGACTGTGTGTATTCACAGGGAGGGGTCGGTGCGGGGACAGTGTGTATTATCGGGGAGGGGTCGGTGCGGAGACTGTGTGTATTCACAGGAAGGGGTCGTTGCGCGGACTGTGTGTATTCACGGGAAGGGGTCGGTGCGGGGACTGTGTTTATTCACAGGGAGGGGTCGGTGCGGGGACTGTGTTTATTCACGGGGAGGGGTCGTTGCGGGGACTGTGTGTATACACGGGGAGGGTTCGGTGCGGGGACTGTGCGTATTCACGGGGAGGGGTCGGTGCGGGGACTGTGTGCATTTACGGGGAGGGGTCGGTGCGGGGACTGTGTGTATTCACCTAGTGGGGTCGGGGCGGGGACTGTGTTTAATCACGGGGAGGGGTCGGTGTGGGGACTGTGTGTATTCAAGGGGAGGGGTCAGTGAGGAGACAGTGTGTATTCACGGTGAGGGGTTGGTGCGGGGACTGTGTTTTATTCACGGGGAGTGGTCGGTGCGGGGACTGTGTTTATTCACGGGGAGGGGTCGGTGCGGGGACTGTGTGTTTTCACGGGGAGGGGTCGGTGCGGGGACTGTGTGTATTCACGGGGTGGGGTCAGTGCGGGGACTGTGTGTATTCACAGGGAGGGGCCGGTGCGGGGACTGTGTGTATTCACGGGGAGTGATCGGTGCGTGGACTGTGTGTATTCACGGGGAGGACGCAGTGCGGGGAATGTGTCTATTCAAGGTGAGGTGTCGGTGCGGGGACTGTGTGTATTCACGGGGAGGGTTCGGTGCGGGGACTGTGTGTATTCACGGGGAGGGGTCGGTGCGGGGACTGTGTGTGTTCACCGGAAGGGGTCGGTGTGGGGACTGTGTGTATTCAAAGGGAGGGTCGGTGCGGGGACTGTATTTATTCACGGGGAGGGTTCGGTGCGGGGTCTGTGTGTATTCACCCTGAGTGGTCGTTGCGGGGACTGTGTTTATTCACGGGGAGGGGTCGGTGCGGGTACTGTGTGTATTCACCGGGAGGGGTCGGTGCGGGGACTGTGTGTATTCACAGGGAGGGGTTGGTGCGGGGACTGTGTGTATTCACGGGGAGGGGTCGGTGCGGGGAATGTGTGTATTCACAGGGAGGGGTCAGTGCGGGGACTGTGTGTATTCACGGAGAGGGGTCGGTGCGGGGACTGTGTGTATTCACAGGAAGGGGTCGTTGCAGGGACTGTGTGTATTCACAGGGAGGGGTCGGTGCGGGGAATGTGTGTATTCACAGGAAGGGGTCGTTGCAGGGACTGTGTGTATTCACAGGAAGGGGTCGTTGCAGGGACTGTGTGTATTCACAGGGAGGGGTCGGTGCGGGGACTGTGTGTATTCACAGGAAGGGGTCGTTGCAGGGACTGTGTGTATTCACGGGGAGGGGTCGGTGCGGGGAATGTGTGTATTCACAGGGAGGGGTCAGTGCGGGGACTGTGTGTATTCACGGAGAGGGGTCGGTGCGGGGACTGTGTGTATTCACGGGGAGGGGTCGGTGCGGGGACTGTGTGTATTCGCGGGGAGGGGTCGCTGCGGCGATTGTGTTTATTCACAGGGAGGGGTCAGTGCGGGGACTGTGTGTATTCACGGGGAGGGGTCGGTGCGGGGACTGTGTTTATTCACAGGGAGGGGTCAGTGCGGGGACTGTGTGTATTCACGGGGAGGGGTCGGTGCAGGGACTGTGTGTATTCACGGGGAGTGGTCGGTGAGGGGACAGTGTGTATTCACGGGGAGCGGTTGGTGCAGGGACTGTGTGTATTCACGGAGAGTGGTCGGGGCGGGGACTGTGTTTATTCACAGGGAGGGTTCGGTGCGGGGACTGTGTGTATTCGCGGGGAGGGGTCGGTGCAGGGACTGTGTTTATTCACGGGGAGGGGTCGGTGCGGGGACTGTGTGTATTCACGGGGAGGGGTCGGTGCAGGAACTGTGTGTATTCACGGGGAGGGGTCAGTGCAGGGAGAGTGTGTATTCACGGAGAGGGGTCGGTGCGGGGACTGTGTGTATTCACAGGGAGGGGTCATTGCACAGACTGTGTGTATTCACGGGGAGGGAACGGTTCAGGGACTCTGCGTATTCACAGGGAGGGGTCGCTGCGGGGACTGTGTGTATTCACAGGGAGGGGTCGGTGCGGGGACTGTGTTTATTCACAGGGAGGGGTCAGTGCGGGGACTGTGTGTATTCACGGGGAGGGTTCGGTGCGGGGACTGTGTGTATTCACAGGGAGGGGTCGGTGCGGGGACTGTGTGTATTCACAGGGAGGGGTCTTTGCGGGGACTGTGTGTATTCACGGGGAGGGGTCGGTGCGGGGACTGTGTGTATTCACAGGGAGGGGTCAGTGCGGGGACTGTGTGTATTCACGGGGAGGGTCGGTGCGGGGACTGTGTCTATTCAAGGTGACGGGGTCGTGCGGGGACTGTGTGTATTCACCGGGGAGGGGTCAGTGCGGTGACTGTCTGTATTCACGGGGAGGGTTCGGTGTGGGGACTGTGTGTATTCACAGGGAGGGGTCGGTGCGGGGACTGTGTGTATTCACGGGGAGGGGTCGGTGCGGGGACTGTGTGTATTCACGGGGAGGGGTCGGTGCGGGGACTGTGTGTATTCACAGGGAGGGGTCGGTGCGGGGACTGTGTGTATTCACGGGGAGGGGTCGGTGCGGGGACTGTGTGTATTCACAGGGACGGGTCGGTGCAGGGACTGTGTGTATTCACGGGGAGGGGTCAGTGCAGGGAGTGTGTATATTCACAGGGAGGGGTCGGTGCGGGGACTGTGTGTGTTCACAGGGAGTGGTCGGTGCGGGGACAGTGTGTATTCACAGGGAGGGGTCGGTGCAGGGACTGTGTGTATTCACGGGGAGGGGTCAGTGCAGGGAGTGCGTGTATTCACGGAGAGGGTTCGGTGCGGGGACTGTGTTGATACAAGGGGAGGGGTCGGTGCGGGGACTGTGTGTATTCACAGGGAGGGGTCGGTGTGAGGACTGTGTGTATTCACAGGGAGGGGTCGGTGCGGGGACTGTGTGCATTCACAGGGAGGGGTCAGTTCGGGAACTGTGTGTATTCACGGGGAGGGGTCCGTGCGGGGACTGTGTGTATTCACATGGAGGTGTCAGTGCGGGGACTGTGTGTATTCACGGCGAGGGGTCAGTGCAGAGAGTGTGTGTATTCACAGGGAGGGGTCGGTGCGGGAACTGTGTGTATTCAAAGGGAGAGGTCGGTGCGGGGACTGTGTGTATTCACGGGGAGGATTCGGTGCGGGGACTGTGTGTATTCACAGGGAGGGGTCAGTACGGGGTCTGTGTGTATTCACAGGGAGGGGTCGGTGCGGGGACTGTGTGTATTCAAGGGGAGGGGTCGGTGCGGGGACTGTGTGTATTCACAGGGAGGGGTCGGTGCGGGGACTGTGTGTATTCACAGGGAGGGGTCGGTGCGGGGACTGTGTGTATTCACAGGGACGGGTCGGTGCGGGGACTGTGTGTATTCACGGCGAGGGGTCGTTGCGGGGACTGTGTGTATTCACGGGAAGGGGTCTCTGCGGGAACTGTGTGTATTCACAGGGAGGGGTCAGTGCGGGGACTGTGTGTATTCACGGGGAGGGTTCGGTGCGGGGACTGTGTGCATTCACAGGGAGGGGTCGGTGCGGGGACTGTGTGTATTCACAGGGAGGGGTCAGTGCGGGGTCTGTGTGTATTCACGAGGAGGGGCCGGTGCGGGGACTGTGTGTATTCACGGGGAGGGGTCGGTGCGGGGAATGTGTGTATTCACGGGGAGGGGTCGGTGCGGGGACTGTGTGTATTCACGGGGAGGTGTCGGTGCGGGGACTGTGTGTATTCACGGGGAGGGGTCGGTACGGGGACTGTGTGTATTCACAGGGAGGGGTCGGTGCAGGGACTGTATATATTCACAGGGAGGGGTCGGTGCGGGGACTGTGTGTATTCACGGGGAGGGATCAGTGCGTGGACTGTGTGTATTCACGGGGAGGGCTCGGTGCAGGGAATGTGTCTATTCAAGGTGAGGGGTCGGTGCGTGGACTGTGTGTATTCACGGGGAGGGGTCAGTGCAGGGAAGGTGTGTATTCACGGGGAGGGGTCGGTGCGGGGACTGTGTGTATTCACGGGGAGGGGTCGGTGCGGGGACTGTGTGTATTCACCGGGAGGGGTCGGTGCGGGCACTGTGTGTATTCACAGGGAGGGGTCGGTGCGGGGACTGTGTGTATTCTCGGGGAGGGGTCGGTGCGGGGACTGTGTGTATTCACAGGAAGGGGTCGTTGCGCGGACTGTGTGTATTCACGGGAAGGGGTCGGTGCGGGGACTGTGTTTATTCACAGGGAGGGGTCGGTGCGGGGACTGTGTTTATTCACGGGGAGGAGTCGTTGCGGGGACTGTGTGTATACACGGGGAGGGTTCGGTGCGGGGACTGTGTTGATTCACGGGGAGCGGTCGGTGCGGGGACTGTGTGCATTCACGGGGAGGGGTCGGTGCGGGGACTGTGTGTATTCACCTAGTGGGGTCGGGGCGGGGACTGTGTTTAATCACGGGGAGGGGTCGGTGTGGGGACTGTGTGTATTCAAGGGGAGGGGTCAGTGAGGGGACAGTGTGTATTCACGGGGAGGGTTTGGTGCGGGGACTGTGTGTATTAACGGGGAGGGGTCGTCGCGGGGACTGTGTTATATTCACGGGGAGGGGTCGGTGCAGGGACTGTGTGTATTCACGGGGAGTGGTCGGTTCGGGGACTGTGTTTTTTCACGGGGAGCGTTCGGTGCGGGGACTGTGTGTATTGACGGGGAGTGGTCGGTGCGGGGACTGTGTTTATTCACGGGGAGGGGTCGGTGCGGGGACTGTGTGTATTCACGGGGAGGGGTCGGTGCGGGGACTGTGTGTATTCACGGGGTGGGGTCAGTGCGGGGACTGTGTGTATTCACAGGGAGGGGCCGGTGCGGGGACTGTGTGTATTCACCGGAAGGGGTCGGTGTGGGGACTGTGTGTATTCACAGGGAGGGTCGGTGCGGGGACTGTGTTTATTCACGGGGAGGGTTCGGTGCGGGGTCTGTGTGTATTCACCCTGAGTGGTCGTTGCGGGGACAGTGTTGATTCACGGGGAGGGGTCGGTGCGGGTACTGTGTGTATTCACCGGGAGGGGTCGGTGCGGGGACTGTGTGTATTCACAGGGAGGGGTTGGTGCGGGGACTGTGTGTATTCACGGGGAGGGGTCGGTGCAGGGACTGTGTGTATTCACGGTGAGGGGTCGGTGCGGGGACTGTGTTTATTCACAGGGAGGGGTCGGTGCGGGGACTGTGTTTATTCACGGGGAGGGGTCGGTGCGGGGACTGTGAGTATTCACGGGGAGGGGTCGGTGCGGGGACTGTGTGTATTCACAGGGAGGGGTCGTTGCGCGGACTGTGTGTATTCACGGGGAGGGTTCGGTGCGGGGACTGTGTTTATTCACAGGGAGGGGTCGGTGCGGGGACTGTGTTTATTCACGGGGAGGGGTCGGTGCGGGGACAGTGAGTATTCACGGGGAGGGGTCGGTGCGGGGACTGTGTGTATTCACGGGGAGGGTTCGGTGCGGGGACTGTGTTGATTCACTGGGAGGGGTCGGTGCGGGGACTGTGTGTATTCACGGGGAGGGGTCGGCGAGGGGACTGTGTGTATTCACGTTGTGGGTCGGGGCAGGGACTGTGTTTATTCACGGGGAGGGGTCGGTGTGGGGACTGTGTGTATTCACGGGGAGGGGTCAGTGAGGGGACAGTGTGTATTCACGGGGAGGGGTCGTTGCGGGGACTGTGTTTTATTCACGGGCAGGGGTCGGTGCAGGGACTGTGTGTATTCACGGGGAGTGGTCGGTGCGGGGACTGTGTTTATTCACGGGGAGGGGTCGGTGCGGGGACTGTGTGTATTCACAGGGAGGGGTCAGTGCGGGGACTGTGTGTATTCACGGGGAGGGGTCAGTGCAGAGAGTGTGTGTATTCACAGGGAGGGGTCGGTGCGGGGACTGTGTGTATTCACAGGGAGGGGTCAGTGCGGGGACTGTGTGTATTCACGGGGAGGGTTCGGTGCGGGGACTGTGTGTATTCACAGGGAGGGGTCGGTGCTGGGACTGTGTGTATTCACAGGGAGGGGTCGGTGCGGGGACTGTGTGTATTCACGGGGAGGGGTCGGTGCGGGGACTGTGTGTATTCACAGGGAGGGGTCAGTGCGGTGACTGTGTGTATTCACGGGGAGGGGTCGGTGCGGGGACTGTGTCTATTCAAGGTGACGGGTCGGTGCGGGGACTGTGTGTATTCACGGGGAGGGGTCAGTGCGGTGACTGTCTGTATTCACGGGGAGGGTTCGGTGTGGGGACTATGTGCATTCACAGGGAGGGGTCGGTGCGGGGACTGTGTGTATTCACAGGGAGAGGTCAATGCGGGGACTGTGTGTATTCACGGGGAGGGGCCGGTGCGGGGACTGCGTGTACTCACGGGGAGGGGTCGGTGCGGGGAATGTGTGTATTCACGGGGAGGGGTCGGTGCGGGGACTGTGTGTATTCACGGGGAGGGGTCGGTGCGGGGACTGCGTGTATTCACGGGGAGGGGTCGGTGCGGGGACTGTGTGTATTCGCAGGGAGGTGTCGGTGCGGGGACTGTGTGTATTCACGGGGAGGGAACGGTTCAGGGACTATGTGTATTCACGGGGAGGGGTCGGTGCGGGGACTGTGTGTATTCACGGGGAGGGGTCGGTGCGGGGACTGTGTGTATTCACGGGGAGGGGTCGGTGCGGGGACTGCGTGTATTCACGGGGAGGGGTCGGTGCGGGGAATGTGTGTATTCACGGGGAGGGGTCAGTGCGGGGACTGTGTGTATTCACGGGGAGGGGTCGGTGCGGGGACTGCGTGTATTCACGGGGAGGGGTCGGTGCGGGGACTGTGTGTATTCACGGGGAGGGATCGGTGCGGGGACTGCGTGTATTCACGGGGAGGGATCGGTGCGGGGACTGTGTGTATTCATGGGGAAGGGTCGGTGCGGGGACTGCCTGTAATCACGGGGAGGGGTCGGTGCGGGGACTGTGTGTATTCACAGAGAGGGGCCGGTGCGGGGACTGTGTTTATTCACGGGGAGGGATTGGTGCGTGGACTGTGTGTATTCACGGGGAGGGGTCGGTGCGGGGAATGTGTCTATTCAAGGTGAGGAGTCGGTGCGGGGACTGTGTGTATTCACGGGGAGGGGTCAGTGCAGGGAAGGTGTGTATTCACGGGGAGGGGTCGGTGCAGGGACTGTATGTATTCACAGAGAGGAGTCGGTGCGGGGACTGTGCGTAATCACGGCGAGTGGTCGGTGCGGGGACTGTGTGTATTCACAGGGAGGAGTCGGTGCGGGGAATGTGTGTATTCACGGCGAGGGGTCGGTGCGGGGACTGCGTGTATTCACGGGGAGGGGTCGTTGTGGGGACTGTGTGTATTCACAGGGAGGGGTCGTTGCGCGGACTGTGTGTATTCACGGGGAGGGGTCGGTGCGGGGACTGTGTGTAATCACGGGGAGGGGCCGGTGCGGGGACTGTGTGTATTCACAGGGAGGGGTCGTTGCGCGGACTGTGTGTATTCACGGGGAGGGGTTGGTGTGGGGACTGTGTGTATTCACAGGGAGGGTTCGGTGCGAGGACTGTGTGTATTTACAGGGAGGGGTCGGTGCGGGGACTGTGTGTATTCACGGGGAGGGGTCGGTGCGGGGACTGTGTGTATTCACAGGGAGTGGTCAGTGCGGGGACTGTGTGTATTCACAGGGAGGGGTCGGTGCAGGGACTGTGTGTATTCACGGGGAGGGGTCTGTGCGGGGACTGTGTGTATTCACGGGGAGGGGTCGGTGCGGGGCCTGTGTGTATTCACGGGGAGGGGTCGGTGCGGGGACTGTGTGTATTCACGGGGAGGGGTCGGTGCGGGGACTGTGTGTATTCACGGGGAGGGGTCGGTGCGGGGACTGTGTGTATTCACGGGGAGGGGTCGGTGCGGGGCCTGTGTGTATTCACGGGGAGGGGTCGGGGCGGGGACTGTGTTTAATCACGGGGAGGGGTCGGTGTGGCGACTGTGTGTATTCACGGGGAGGGGTCGGTGAGGGGACTGTGGGTATTCACGGGGAGGGTTCGGTGCGGGTCTGTGTGTATTCACAGGGAGGGGTCGTTGCGGGTACTGTGTGTATTCACGGGGAGGGGTCGGTGCGGGGACTGTGTGTATTCACGGGGAGTGGTCGGTGCGGGGACTGTGTTTATTCACAGGGAGTGTTCGGTGCGGGGACTGTGTGTATTCACGCGGAGGGGTCGGTGCGGGGACTGTGTTTATTCACGGGGAGGGGTCGGTGCGGGGACTGTGTGTATTCACGGGGAGTGCTCGGTGCGGGGACTGTGTGTATTCACGGGGAGGGGTTGGTGCGGGGACTGTGTGTATTCACGGGGAGGGGTCGGTGCGGGGACTGTGTGTATTCACGGGTAGGCGTCTATGCGGGGACTGTGTGTATTAACGGGCAGGGGTCTCTGTGGGGTCTGTGTGTATTCACAGGGAGGGGTCAGTGCGGGGACTGTGTGTATTCACGGATAGGGGTCTATGCGGGGACTGTGTGTATTCACGGGCAGGGGTCTCTGAGGGGTCTGTGTGTATTCACAGGGAGGGGTCAGTGCGGGGACAGTGTGTATTCACAGGGAGGGGTCGGTGCGGGGACGGTGTGTATTCACACGGAGGGGTCGGTGCGGGGACTGTGTGTATTCACGGGGAGGGTTTGGTGCGGGGACTGTGTGTATTCACGGGCAGGTGTCTCTGCGGGGTCTGTGTGTATTCACGGGGAGGGGTCGGTGCGGGGACTGCGTGTATTCACGGGGAGGGGTCGGTGCGGGGACTGTGTGTATTCACAGGTAGGGGTCAGTGCTAGGACTGTGTGTATTCAGGGGGATGGTTTGGTGCGGTGACTGTGTGTATTCACGGGGAGGGGTCGGTGCTGGGACTGTGTGTATTCACGGGGAGGGGTTTCTGCGGGGACTGTATGTATTCACGGGGAGGGGTCGGTGCGGGGACTGTGTGTATTCATGGGGAGGGGTCGGTGCGGGGACTGTGTGTATTCACTGGGAGGGGTCGGTGCATGGACTGTGTGTATTCACGGGGAGGGGTCGGTGCGGGGACTGTGTGTATTCACGGGGACGGGTCGGTGCAGGGACTGCATGTATTCACGGGGAGGTTTCTTTGCGGGGACTGTGCATATTCACGGGGAGGGGTCGGTGCGGGGACTGTGTGTATTCACGGGGAGGGATCGGTGCGGGGACTGTGTGTATTCACGGGGTGGGGTCAGTGCGGTGACTGTCTGTATTCACGGGGAGGGTTCGGTGTGGGGACTATGTGCATTCACAGGGAGGGGTCGGTGCGGGGACTGTGTGTATTCACAGGGAGAGGTCAATGCGGGGACTGTGTGTATTCACGGGGAGGGGTCAGTGCGGTGACTGTCTGTATTCACGGGGAGGGTTCGGTGTGGGGACTATGTGCATTCACAGGGAGGGGTCGGTGCGGGGACTGTGTGTATTCACAGGGAGAGGTCAATGCGGGGACTGTGTGTATTCACGGGGAGGGGCCGGTGCGGGGACTGCGTGTACTCACGGGGAGGGGTCGGTGCGGGGAATGTGTGTACTCACGGGGAGGGGTCGGTGCGGGGAATGTGTGTATTCACGGGGAGGGGTCGGTGCGGGGACTGCGTGTATTCACGGGGAGGGGTCGGTGCGGGGAATGTGTGTATTCGCAGGGAGGTGTCGGTGCGGGGACTGTGTGTATTCACGGGGAGGGAACGGTTCAGGGACTATGTGTATTCACGGGGAGGGGTCGGTGCGGGGACTGTGTGTATTCACGGGGAGGGGTCGGTGCGGGGACTGTGTGTATTCACGGGGAGGGGTCGGTGCGGGGACTGCGTGTATTCACGGGGAGGGGTCGGTGCGGGGAATGTGTGTATTCACGGGGAGGGGTCAGTGCGGGGACTGTGTGTATTCACGGGGAGGGGTCGGTGCGGGGACTGCGTGTATTCACGGGGAGGTGTCGGTGCGGGGACTGTGTGTATTCACGGGGAGGGGTCGGTGCGGGGACTGCGTGTATTCACGGGGAGGGGTCGGTGCGGGGACTGTGTGTATTCACGGGGAGGGGTCGGTGCGGGGACTGCCAGTAATCACGGGGAGGGGTCGGTGCGGGGACTGTGTGTATTCACAGGGAGGGGCCGGTGCGGGGATTGTGTGTATTCACAGGGAGGGGCCGGTGCGGGGACTGTGTGTATTCACGGGGAGGGATTGGTGCGTGGACTGTGTGTATTCACGGGGAGGGGTCGGTGCGGGGAATGTGTCTATTCAAGGTGAGGAGTCGGTGCGGGGACTGTGTGTATTCACGGGGAGGGGTCAGTGCAGGGAAGGTGTGTATTCACGGGGAGGGGTCGGTGCAGGGACTGTATGTATTCACAGGGAGGGATCGGTGTGGGGACTGTGTTTATTCACAGGGAGGAGTCGGTGCGGGGACTGTGCGTATTCACGGCGAGGGGTCGGTGCGGGGACTGTGTGTATTCACGGGGAGGGGTCGGTGCGGGGACTGTGTTTATTCACGGTGAGGGGTCGGTGCGGGGACTGTGTGTATTCACAGGGAGGAGTCGGTGCGGGGACTGTGCGTATTCACGGTGAGGGGTCGGTGCGGGGACTGCGTGTATTCACGGGGAGGGGTCGTTGTGGGGACTGTGTGTATTCACAGGGAGGGGTCGTTGCACGGACTGTGTGTATTCACGGGGAGGGGTCGGTGCGGGGACTGTGTGTAATCACGGGGAGGGGCCGGTGCGGGGACTGTGTGTATTCACAGGGAGGGGTCGGTGCGGGGACTGTGTGTATTCACGGGGAGGGGTCGGTGCGGCGACTGTGTGTATTCACGGGGAGGGGTCGGTGCAGGGACTGTGTGTATTCACGGGGAGGGGTCGGTGCGGGGACTGTGTGTATTCACGGGGAGGGATTGGTGCGTGGACTGTGTGTGTTCACGGGGAGGGGTCGGTGCGGGGACTGTGTGTATTCACAGGGAGGGGTCGGTGCGGGGACTGTGTGTATTCACGGGGAGGGGTCGGTGCGGGGACTGTGTGTATTCACAGGGAGGGGTCGGTGCAGGGACTGTGTGTATTCACGGGGAGGGGTCGGTGCGGGGACTGTGTGTATTCACGGGGAGGGGTCGGTGCGGGGCCTGTGTGTATTCACGGGGAGGGGTCGGTGCGGGGACTGTGTGTATTCACGGGGAGGGGTCGGTGCGGGGACTGTGTGTATTCACGGGGAGGCGTCGGTGCGGGGACTGTGTGTATTCACGGGGAGGGGTCGGTGCGGGGCCTGTGTGTATTCACGGGGAGGGGTCGGGGCGGGGACTGTGTTTATTCACGGGGAGGGGTCGGTGAGGGGACTGTGGGTATTCACGGGGAGGGTTCGGTGCGGGTCTGTGTGTATTCACAGGGAGGGGTCGTTGCGGGTACTGTGTGTATACACGGGGAGGGGTCTGTGCGGGGACTGTGTGTATTCACGGGGAGTGGTCGGTGCGGGGACTGTGTTTATTCACAGGGAGTGTTCGTTGCGGGGACTGTGTGTATTCACGCGGAGGGGTCGGTGCGGGGACTGTGTTTATTCACGGGGAGGGGTCGGTGCGGGGACTGTGTGTATTCACGGGGAGTGCTCGGTGCGGGGACTGTGTGTATTCACGGGGAGGGGTTGGTGCGGGGACTGTGTGTATTCACGGGTAGGCGTCTATGCGGGGACTGTGTGTATTAACGGGCAGGGGTCTCTGCGGGGTCTGTGTGTATTCACAGGGAGGGGTCAGTGCGGGGACTGTGTGTATTCACGGGTAGGGGTCTATGCGGGGACTGTGTGTATTCACGGGCAGGGGTCTCTGAGGGGTCTGTGTGTATTCACAGGGAGGGGTCGGTGCGGGGACGGTGTGTATTCACACGGAGGGGTCGGTGCGGGGACTGTGTGTATTCACGGGGAGGGTTTGGTGCGGGGACTGTGTGTATTCACGGGCAGGTGTCTCTGCGGGGTCTGTGTGTATTCACGGGGAGGGGTCGGTGCGGGGACTGCGTGTATTCACGGGGAGGGGTCGGTGCGGGGACTGTGTGTATTCACAGGGAGGGGTCAGTGCTAGGATTGTGTGTATTCACGGTGATGGTTTGGTGCGGTGACTGTGTGTATTCACGGGGAGGGGTCGGTGCGGGGACTGTGTGTCTTCACGGGGAGGGGTCGGTGCGGGGACTGTGTGTATTCACTGGGAGGGGTCGGTGCGGGGACTGTGTGTCTTCACAGGGAGGGGTCGGTGCGGGGACTGTGTGTCTTCACAGGGAGGGGTCGGTGCGGGGACTGTGTGTCTTCACAGGGAGGGGTCGGTGCGGGGACTGTGTATATTCACGGGGAGGGGTCGGTGCGGGGACAGTGTATATTCATGGGGAGGGGTCGGTGCGGGGACTGCGTGTATTCACAGGGAGGGGTCTGTGCGGGGACTGTGTGTATTCACAGGGAGTGAGTCTTGTCTTCGTTGAGGAAGCGACCAGGACATAAATCATTGACTAAATATGAGTTAATGGCTGTACGTCCTGTTAAAGATGGGCTTACATTTACTAATAGCCCTGCATTTAAGGTCCTGAATGATCTGGTGGTATACTAATTGGAGTGTATCAATTAGATCTCTGATGTTAACTTAATAAATCAGTGCTGTCAGGTTCTGCGTGTTAACAGTACAGAGACTGGTCTGTATTCCTGCAGTCCGGATTGGAGTGTGTTTTCGGCCAGGTCTGAGTTACCCCACACACACACACACACAGACACACATCCCCTCAATAAAGCTGCTCACTAACAGCACTTTGAATCATCAGGTGTAGATTAGCAAACCACACGGCAAAAAATCCCCAAAGGAAAGCTTTCCTCTGCATTGGCAGGGAGGTGGACTCTCTGTCTGATATCATATTTGTTCTCACGTCAAGCCGGTGTTAAGTTGTAAATGAAGTGAATGGGTGACCAACTCCCTGTTCAGATCCCATTAAACTGCGTGTAGGAAGATCCCACAATGTGTTGTCTTCCACCTGCTCTGTGAGGCATTCAGGTGGAGCTGCTGCCTGTATGCAGGGAGCCTGATTGAAACAGGCTGGTAGCTCACATCTGCTCAGAAACTGTTGTGGGCCAAAGCATTTCTGCAATGTGTGTGTTGGGGAATGGAGCTTTGAATGAAGTGCCAAATGGAATGGAACAGTGGATGTAGAAATGGCGTCAGGAGTCTGTGACAAATTGTTGAGGGAGTGATGACAGATTGGTGAGGGATTCGATTAGATTTAGATTTATCGTCACATCTATCTAAAAACACAGTGAGAAGTTTTTTGCCATGTGTTACGTGCGAAGTGTTGCCACCCTGCAGTGCCATGCTGAAGGTAACGCAATCTTCTCCTCCAATAGGGTTCACCTTTTTCTCTTCCTCTGGTTCCTCCTCTACTGATCCTCCAATCACTGCTTTGCATTGGCTGGGGTTTCTGAAACGGCGTCTGGGGTCTCAGTGATGGGCCTCTGCTGTTTCCAGGCAGGTTTCCTTCAGCATTCCCTGTCTTCTCATCTCTCTGTGTTTCCGAATCCAGACATCCGATCCACTGGCTCAATCGTTCCCTCCCCGGTTCCTCCGAGCAGCTCACTAGATAACCACACAATGCAGCTTTCTGGATCCAACCACTGCGCTGGATTGGAGAGGTGATGGGGACGGATTAATGTTGGATTCATGAGGGATTGGTTAAGGATTGGTGAGGGATTAATGAGGGATTGGTGAGGGATTGGTGAGGGATTAATGAGGGATTAATGAGGGATTGGTAAGGGATTGGTGAGGGATTAATGTGGGATTAATGAGGGATTGGTGAGGGATTAATGAGGGATTGGTGAGCGATTAATGAGGGATTGGTGAGGGATTAATGAGGGATTGGTGAGGGATTAATGTGGGATTAATGAGGGATTGGTGAGGGATTGGTGAGCGATTAATGAGGGATTGGTGAGGGATTAATGTGGGATTAATGAGGGATTGGTGAGGGATTGGTGAGGGATTGGTGAGGGATTAATGTGGGATTAATGAGGGATTGGTGAGGGACTGGTGAGGGATTGGTGAGGGATTAATGTGGGATTAATGAGGGATTGGTGAGGGATTAATGAGGGATTGGTGAGGGATTGGTGAGGGATTAATGAGGGATCGGTGAGGGATTGGTGAGGGATTAATGTGGGATTAATGAGGGATTGGTGAGGGATTGGTGAGTGATTAATGTGGGATTAATGAGGGATTGGTGAGGGATTGGTGAGGGATTAATGAGGGATTAGTGAGGGATTGGTGAGAGATTAATGAGGGATTGGTGAGGGATTAATGTGGGATTAATGAGGGATTGGTGAGGGATTGGTGATGGATTGGTGAGGGATTAATGAGGGATTGGTGAGGGATTAATGAGGGAATAATGAGGGATTGGTGAGGGATTAATGAGGGATTGGTGAGGGATTAATGAGGGATTGGAGAGGGATTAATGAGGGATTGGTGAGGGATTGGTGAGGGATTAATGTGGGATTAATGAGGGATTGGTGAGGGATTGGTGAGGGATTGGTGAGGGATTAGTGTGGGATTAATGAGGGATTGGTGAGGGATTGGTGAGGGATTAATGTGGGATTAATGAGGGATTGGTGAGGTATTAATGAGGGATTGGTGAGGGAATAATGAGGGATTGGTGAGGGATTGGTGAGGGAATGGTGAGGGATTAATGAGGGATCGGTGAGGGATTGGTGAGGGATTAATGTGGGATTAATGAGGGATTGGTGAGGGATTGGTGAGTGATTAATGTGGGATTAATGAGGGATTGGTGAGGGATTGGTGAGGGATTAATGAGGGATTAGTGAGGGATTGGTGAGGGATTATTGTGGGATTAATGAGGGATTGGTGAGGGATTGGTGAGGGATTAATGAGGGATTGGTGAGGGAGTAATGTGGGATTAATGAGGGATTGGTGAGGGATTGGTGATGGATTGGTGAGGGATTAATGAGGGATTGGTGAGGGATTAATGAGGGATTGGTGAGGGATTGGTGAGGGATTAATGTGGGATTAATGAGGGATTGGTGAGGGATTGGTGAGGGATTGGTGAGGGATTAATGTGGGATTAATAAGGGATTGGTGAGGTATTAATGAGGGATTGGTGAGGGATTAATGAGGGATTGGTGAGGGATTGGTGAGGGATTGGTGAGGGATTAATGAGGGATCGGTGAGGGATTGGAGAGGGATTAATGTGGGATTAATGAGGGATTGGTGAGGGATTGGTGAGTGATTAATGTGGGATTAATGAGGGATTGGTGAGGGATTGGTGAGGGATTAATGAGGGATTAGTGAGGGATTGGTGAGGGATTAATGTGGGATTAATGAGGGATTGGTGAGGGATTAATGAGTGATTGGTGAGGGATTAATGTGGGATTAATGAGGGATTGGTGAGGGATTGGTGAGGGACTGGTGATGGATTGGTGAGGGATTAATGAGGGATTGGTGAGGTATTAATGAGGGAATAATGAGGGAATAATGAGGGATTGGTGAGGGATTGGTGAGGGATTAATGAGGGATTGGAGAGGGATTGGTGAGGGATTGGTGAGGGATTAATGAGGGAATAATGAGGGATTGGTGAGGGATTGGAGAGGGATTAATGAGGGATTGGTGAGGGATTAATGAGGGAATAATGAGGGATTGGTGAGGGATTGGTGAGGGATTGTTGAGAGATTAATGAGAGATTGGTGAGGGATTAATGTGGGATTAATGAGGGTTTGGTGAGTGATTAATGAGGGATTGGTGAGGGATTAATGAGGGAATAATGAGGGATTGGTGAGGTATTAATGAGGTATTGCTGAGGGATTAATGAGGGATTGATGAGGGATTAATGAGGGAATGATGAGGGATTGTTGAGGGATTAATGATGGATTCATGAGGGATTGGTGTGGGAATAATGAGGGATTGGTGAGGGATTGGTGAGGGATTATTGAGGGATTAATGAGGGATTGGTGGGTGATTAATGAGGGATTAATGAGGGATTAATGAGGGATTGGTGAGGGAATGGTGAGGGATTGGTGAGGGATTAATGAATAATTAATGAGGGATTGGTGAGGGATTGATGAGGGATTAATGTGGGATTAATGAGGGATTGGTGAGGGATTGGTGAGGGATTAATGTGGGATTAATGAGGGATTGGTGAGGGATTAATGAGGGATTGGTGAGGGATTAATGAGGGATTGGTGAGGGATTGGTGAGGGATTAATGAGGGATTGGTGAGGGATTAATGAGGGATTGGTGAAGGATTAATGAGGGATTGTTGCAGGATTAATGAGGGATTGGTGAGGGATTAATGAGGGATTGGTGAGGGATTGGTGAGGGATTGGTGAGGGAATGGTGAGGGATTGGTGAGGGATTAATGAGGGAATAATGAGGGATTGGTGAGGGATAAATGAGGGATTAATGAGGGATTAATGAGCGATTAATGAGGGATTGGTGAGGGTTTAATGAGGGATTGGTGAGGGTTTAATGAGGGATTGTTGAGGGATTGGTGAGGGAGTAATGAGAGATTGGTGAGGGGTTGGTGAGGGATTGGTGAGGGATTAATGAGGGATTAATGAGGGATTAATGAGGGATTGGTGAGGGATTAATGAGGGATTGGTGAGGGATTAATGAGGATTGGTGAGGGATTGGTGAGGGATTGGTGAGTGATTAATGAGGGATTGGTGAGTGATTAATGAGGGATTGGTGAGGGATTGGTGAGTGATTAATGAGGGATTGGTGAGGGATTGGTGAGGGATTAATGAGGGAATAATGAGGGATTGGTGAGGTATTAATGAGGTATTGCTGAGGGATTAATGATGGATTGGTGGGTGATTAATGAGGGATTGGTGAGGGATTAATGAGGGATTGTTGCAGGATTAATGAGGGATTGGTGAGGGATTAATGTGGGATTAATGAGGGATTGGTGAGGGATTGGTGAGGGATTAATGTGGGATTAATGAGGGATTGGTGAGGGATTAATGAGGGATTGGTGAGGGATTGGTGAGGGATTAATGAGGAATTAGTGAGGGATTGGTGAGGGATTAATGTGGGATTAATGAGGGATTGGTGAGGGATTGGTGAGGGATTAATGAGGGATTGGTGAGGGATTAATGTGGGATTAATGAGGGATTGGTGAGGGATTGGTGAGGGATTGGTGAGGGATTGGTGAGGGATTAATGAGGGATTGGTGAGGGATTGGTGAGGGATTAATGAGGGATTGGTGAGGGATTAATGTGGGATTAATGAGGGATTGGTGAGGGATTGGTGAGGGATTGGTGAGGGATTAATGTGGGATTAATGAGGGATTGGTGAGGGATTGGTGATGGATTGGTGAGGGATTAATGAGGGAATAATGAGGGATTGGTGAGGGATTGGTGAGGGATTAATGAGGGATTGGTGAGGGATTAATGAGGGATTGGAGAGGGATTAATGAGGGATTGGTGAGGGATTGGTGAGGGATTAATGAGGAAATAATGAGGGATTGGTGAGGGATTGGTGAGGGATTGTTGAGAGATTAATGAGAGATTGGTGAGGGATTAATGTGGGATTAATGAGGGTTTGGTGAGGGATTAATGAGGGATTGGTGAGTGATTAATGAGGGATTGGTGAGGTATTGGTGCGGGATTAATGAGGGAAAAATGAGGGTTTGGTGAGGTATTAATGAGGTATTGCTGAGGGATTAATGAGGGATTGGTGAGGGATTAATGAGGGAATGATGAGGGATTGTTGAGGGATTAATGATGGATTCATGAGGGATTGGTGTGGGAATAATGAGGGATTGGTGAGGGATTGGTGAGGGATTAATGAGGGATTAATGAGGGATTGGTGGGTGATTAATGAGGGATTAATGAGGTATTTGTGAGGGAATGGTGAGGGATTGGTGAGGGATTAATGAGTGATTAATGAGGGATTGGTGAGGGATTGGTGAGTGATTAATGTGGGATTAATGAGGGATTGGTGAGGGATTAATGTGGGATTAATGAGGGATTGGTGTGGGATTAATGAGGGATTGGTGAGGGATTAATGAGGGATTGGTGAGGGATTGGTGACGGATTAATGAGGGATTGGTGAGGGATTAATGAGGGATTGGTGAGGGATTGGTGAGGGATTAAAGTGGGATTAATGAGGGATTGGTGAGGGATTGGTGAGGGATTAATGAGGGAATAATGAGGGATTGGTGAGGGATAAATGAGGGATTAATGAGGGATTGGTGAGGGTTTAATGAGGGATTGGTGAGGGTTTAATGAGGGATTGTTGAGGGATTGGTGAGGGAGTAATGAGAGATTGTTGAGGGGTTGGTGAGGGATTGGTGAGGAATTAATGAGGGATTAATGAGGGATTGGTGAGGGATTAATGAGGGATTAATAAGAGATTAATGAGGGATTGGTGAGGGTTTAATGAGGGATTGGTGAGGGTTTAATGAGGGATTGGTGAGGGATTGGTGAGGGATTAATGAGGGATTGGTGAGGGGTTGGTGAGGGATTGGTGAGGGATTAATGAGGTATTAATGAGGGATTGGTGAGGGATTAATGAGGGAATAATGAGGGATTGGTGAGGGATTGGTGAGGGATTAATGAGGGATTGGTGAGGGATTAATGAGGGATTGGAGAGGGATTAATGAGGGATTGGTGAGGGATTGGTGAGGGATTAATGAGGGATTGTTGAGGGATTAATGAGGGATTAATGAGGGATTAATGAGCGATTAATGAGGGATTGTTGAGGGATTAATGAGGGATTAATGAGGGATTAATGAGCAATTAATGAGGGACTGGTGAGGGATTGGTGAGGGATTAATGAGGGATTAATAATGGATTAATGAGGGATTGGTGAGGGTTTAATGCGGGATTGGTGAGGGAATAATGAGGGATTAATGAGGGATTAATGAAGAATTAATGAGGGATTAATGAGGGATTGGTGAGGGATTAATGAGGGAATAATGAGGGATTGGTGAGGGATTAATGTGGGATTAATGAGGGATTGGTGAGGGATTAATGAGGGTTTGGTGAGGGGTTGGTGAGGGATTTGTGAGGGATTAATGAGGGATTAATGAGGGATTGGTGAGGGATAAATGAGGGAATAATGAGGGATCGGTGAGGGATTAATGAGGAATTAATGAGGGATTGGTGAGGGATTAATGAGGGATTAATGAGGGATTAATGAGGGAATAATGAGGGATTGGTGAGGGATTAGTGAGGGATTAGTGAGGGATTAGTGAGGGATTGGTGAGGGATTGGTGAGGGATTAATGAGGGATTAATGAGGGATTGGTGAGGGATTGGTGAGGGATTAATGAGGAAGTAATGAGGGATTGGTATGGGATTGGTGAGGGATTAGTGAGGGATTGGTGAGGGATTGGTGAGGGATTGGTGAGGGATTGGTGAGGGATTAATGAGGGATTAATGAGGGATTGGTGAGGGATTAATGAGGGATTGGTGAGGGATTAATGAGGGAATAATGAGGGATTGGTGAGGGATTGGTGAGGGATTAATTAGGAAGTAATGAGGGATTGGTGTGGGATTGGTGAGGGATTAGTGAGGGATTGGTGAGGGATTGGTGAGGGATTGGTGAGGGATTAATGAGGGATTAATGAGGGATTGGTGAGGGATTGGTGAGGGATTAATGAGGAAGTAATGAGGGATTGGTGTGGGATTGGTGAGGGATTAGTGAGGGATTGGTGAGGGATTGGTGAGGGATTGGTGAGGGATTAATGAGGGATTAATGAGGGATTGGTGAGGGATTAATGAGGGATTGGTGAGGGATTAATGAGGGAATAATGAGGGATTGGTGAGGGATTAATGAGGTATTGCTGAGGGATTAATGAGGGATTAATGAGGGATTGGTGAGGGATTAATGAGGGATTAATGAGGGATTGGTGAGGGATTGGTGAGGGATTAATGAGGGATTAATGAGGGATTGGTGAGGGGTTGGTGAGGGATTAATGAGGGATTAATGAGGGATTGGTGAGGGATTAATGAGGGAATAATGAGGGATTGGTGAGGGATTGGTGAGGGATTAGTGAGGGATTGGTGAGGAATTAATGAGGGATTGGTGAAGGGTTGGTGAGGGATTGGTGAGGGATTGGTGAGGGATTAATGAGGGAATAATGAGGGAATAATGAGGGATTGGTGAGGGATTAATGAGGGATTGATGAGGGATTGGTGAGGGATTAATGAGGGATTAATGAGGGATTAATGAGGGATTAATGAGGGAATAATGAGGGATTGGTGAGGGATTGGTGAGGGATTGGTGAGGGATTAATGAGGGATTAATGAGGGATTGGTGAGGGATTAATGAGGAAGTAATGAGGGATTGGTGTGGGATTGGTGAGGGATTAGTGAGGGATTGGTGAGGGATTGGTGAGGGATTGGTGAGGGATTGGTGAGGGATTGGTGAGGGATTAATGAGGGATTGGTGAGGGATTAATGAGGGAATAATGAGGGATTGGTGAGTGATTAATGAGGTATTGCTGAGGGATTAATGAGGGATTGGTGAGGGATTAATGAGTGATTGGTGAGGGATTGGTGAGGGATTAATGAGGGATTAATGAGGGATTAATGAGGGATTGGTGAGGGATTGGTGAGGGATTAATGAGGGATTGGTGAGGGATTGGTGAGGGATTAATGAGGGATTAATGAGGGATTAATGAGGGATTGGTGAGGGATTGGTGAGGGATTAATGAGGGATTAATGAGGGATTGGTGAGGGATTAATGATGGATTCATGAGGGATTGGTGAGGGATTAATGCGGGATTAATGAGGGATTGTTGAGGGATTAATAAGGCATTAATGAGCGATTAATGAGGGATTGGTGAGGGATTAATGAGGGATTGGTGAGGGATTAATGAGGGATTAATGAGGGATTAATGAGGGATTAATGAGGGATTGGTGAGGGATTAATGAGGGATTAATGAAGGATTAGTGACAGATTGGCGATAATGAATTGTGTCTGTTGATTTCTGGTGGATGTGGTTTTGATATATTCGGGAGGTGTTAGTACCCTGCGCTAGGCCATTCCCAAAATTCTCCCCCTCCCCCCCGCCGACACTCTGATGGAGAGTCCCCTCTCTCAGTTACCAGCCTTCCCCTTTGGCATGAACAAGCAGTGGAGCCTAAACCACTTCCGTCGTGAGAGTTGTCTGTTTGTGAAATGTTTCGCTGCACTCTGACCCTCCGTAAAGCACATCTCTGAACTCGGGCAGTGCTGAGGGGAAAGCTGCATTCTCAGAGGGGCCGCATTTGAAACGCGGATGAAGGGAATGGAAGTCCCTGAGCTCAATGTTCCTTCCTTCAGCTGCATAATGTCTCACTCTCGGTCTGTGGTTGATGAAGCAGTGTCAAACAGCCCTCCCCCGATGGGTTATGAAGGATGCAACTCTTTCTCTTCCTTTCTTGCACTGTCTGAGGCAAACTGGGAAAGAAGTAACCCAGGCTTCTCCCAATGTGTGGATCGGGAACTGGGATGTCCAATTTGCCCATTCACACATCCAGGGGGCAGGCTGAGTGGAGACTGAGTCGAGAGTGTGGTGCTGGAAAAGCACAGTTGGTCAGGCAGCATCTGAACAGCAGGAGAGTCGATGTTTCGGGAATAAGCCCTTCATTAGGAACCCACAAGCTTCATTCCTGATGAAGGGCTCATACCCGGAATATCGATTCTCCTGCTCCTCGGATGCTGCCTGACCTGCTGTGCTTTTCCAGCACCACACTCCCGACTCTGATCTCCAGCACCTGCAGTCCTCACTTTCTCCTGAGTAGACACTGCGCCTGCCTTCCCAACTGTCAACTCCAACTCCAGCTGAGAATGGTCTGTTTCAGACACATCCCTCTGAAGTGCATCTCCTGGATATCAATCTTCAGCTGGCTGATTGATCCCCATTGGATTCCTCGCTCTCCCTCAGCTTCAGCTGTCCGTCGATGCCTCATGGACGGATGAAACGTTGGGGTTCTTGTCGTTCTGTTATCGACCCCGATGCCCTGTATCCCCCATTTGGGGAGGATGCAGTCCCTTTGGATGAACCCTCGTGTGCTGAGGTAGCCATCCTGGAGATTGTCTCGCTCTGAATGTCAGGATCATTCCAGAGCTGAGTGAAGCCGTCCCTGGTCCCCCCCCCCCCCCACTTCAGTGAATTCAAGTAGATAGATACCATTGCTGTGAAGCTGTATTCATTGTGACTATGCACAGGTTCAGTTAAGGCAGCACAGGATGGTCAGCTCTAGGACTGTTACTGTGTCCTTTCAAACTCCAAGGGACAAGCATCGAGGCAGATTGTCAGATCTGCATTCTCTGAGGGTGAACAGAACTAATGATAAAAAGAGCTGTCAGTGCAGGATAATGGGCCCATATTTTATAGAACAATTCCTAGAGAGAGAGAGAGAATAGCTTCATGGCTCTCTTGTATAAAACCAACCCCAGAAATAATGGGAGCAATGACCTTCTGAGGAATGAACATTTTTTTTTAATGTTCATTTGTCGGATGTGGGCGATACTGGCTGGGCCAACCTTTATTCTCCATCCCTAGTTGCCCTGAGAAGATGTGGTGAGCAGCCACCTTGAACCACTGCAGTCCACCTGCTGTCGGTTGACCCACAATGCCATTAGGGAAGGAATTCTGGGAGTTTGACCCAGCGACAGTGAAGGGTCAGCGATATATTTCCAAGTCAGGATGGTGAGTGGCTTGGAGGGGAACTTGAAGGTGGTGATGTTCCCATATATCTGCTGTTCTTGTCCTTCTAGATGCAAGTGGGTTTGGAAGGTGCTGTCTGAGGATCTTTGATGATTTTCTGCGGTGTTTCTTGTAGACAGTACATACTGCTGTCAGTGGTGGAGGGAGTAGACGCTTGTGGGTGTTGTGCCAATCAAGCGGGCTGCTGTGTCCTGGATGGTGTCAAACTTCGGGTGATATTGGAGCTGCATCCATCCAGGCAAGTGGGGAGTATTCCATCACACTCCTGACTTATGGAATGGTAGACAGGATTGAAGTTGGAAGGTTTCCTGGTGTCTGCATATCTTTGTCTCGAACAGCTATGTAAAAATGTAAGAACCATTGGGATCTGGCCAGAGTGGGGGGAATACAAATTCAACGCAATAGCTTCTCCAGCTATCGTGTAGTCTCCATCGCTAACCAAACCTCCCAACTGATGGTGAATCCGGGATTTCTGTTAGATTCCTTCATAGTTTCCCCACTCATAACCATAAACTTCCAAATAACACAACCCATTCAAAAGCTGTTGGAGTGTTTCAAGATTGAAGAGGGGATCTGCCCTCCTAACTACGTTCCTGGTTCTGGATATAGGTTTGCTCGCTGAGCTGGACGGTTCATTTCCAGACGTTTCATCACCCTACTTGGTAACATCTTCAGTGGGTCTCAGGTGAAGCACTACTGATAAGTCCTGCTTTCTATTTATATGTTTTATGTTGATGAAATGTCTGGAAATGAACCTTCCAGCTCAGCGAGCAAACCTACATCCAGAACCTCAACCTGAGCTACAAATCTTCCTGAAACTCACTAACATTCCTGGTTTTCTGTCACCCTGTAGTCTCCCCATCCAACAGTTGACCAGGGATCTGTAACTATTCACACCGTCACTTCTTAAAGTTGATGATTCCTTTACCTACTTGACAGTGTTGCCCGGGTCAGGGGATAGGAGAGCAGCTGGCCATTCTGCCCTGAAACCTACTCCAGCAGTCATTGATGTCAAGGTTAATTTTCACACTGGAGGCCTGCTCCCCATGTTATCACCACATCCAGCGAAATCTTTAAAATCCATACAGTTCAGTCACAGAGCTGCTCAGTGAGTGGTCACCGACAGGGAGACAATCCCAAAGTCTCTCCAGCCTCTGAATGAGATTATTGCTCCACAGCTCAATCCCAAATGGCCGGTTCCCCCTTCAGAGATTGTGCTCCCATTGATGGATTCTCCCAATTTCAGGCCCTCCAGGGTCAGCTGCTGGGAATGAGGACAGAGTTACAGTAGATATTGAAAAGCTGCATTGTAGTGACTTTGTAATGTTGTTGGACTGAGTGACTGAGGGGGTTCAGGCTCATAATTCCTTACCAGGTTATTCAAAATGATGACAAACTTAACAAACAATCCAGGTCTGTTTCAATATATAATTTCAGTTACATCACACAGTAAACTTCTGCTATCAATTCTGTGTCTTATGATCCTATACCCCACAACCACCTGATGAAGGAGCAGCGCTCCGAAAGCTAGTGCTTCCAAATAGACCTGTTGGACTATAACCTGGTGTTGTGTGATTTTTAACTTTGTACACCTAGTTCTGCTATTATTGCTGGGGATTGACACCGAGAGTCTTGGTGTTGTGGACTAACTGTCAGTTACTCAGCTGAATTTCCATGATGGGATCAGGACAGAACACCTTCATAATTATTGCTAGTACTCTGTCAGGAGATAGTACCCTAACCATCGGTCACAGAAACAACAGCAACATTGTCTTGCCACTGCACATCTCTGTGTAACCGTGTACAGAGCCACTGCCCATTCAGCAGGGTAAGGGTCACTCTCTGTGTAACCGTGTACAGAGTCACGGCCCATTCAGCAGGGTAAGGGTCACTCTCTGTGTAACTGTGTACAGAGTCACGGCCCATTCAGCAGGGTAAGGGTCACTCTCTGTGTAACTGTGCACAGAGTCACTGCCCATTCAGGAGGGTAAGGGTCACTCTCTGTGTAACTGTGCACAGAGTCACTGCCCATTCAGCAGGGTAAGGGTCACTCTCTGTGTAACTGTGCACAGAGTCACTGCCCATTCAGCAGGGTAAGGGTCACTCTCTGTGTAACCGTGTACACAGTCACTGCCCGTTCAGCAGGGTAAGGGTCACACTCTGTGTAACCGTGTACAGAGTCACTGCCCATTCAGCAGGGTAAGGGTCACTCTCTGTGTAACTGTGTACAGAGTCACTGCCCATTCAGCAGGGTAAGGGTCACTCTCTGTGTAACTGTGTACAGAGTCACTGCCCATTCAGGAGGGTAAGGGTCACTCTCAGTGTAACCGTGTACACAGACACTGCCCATTCAGCAGGGTAAGGGTCACTCTCTGTGTAACCGTGTACACAGACACTGCCCATTCAGCAGGGTAAGGGTCACTCTCTGTGTAACTGTGTACAGAGTCACTGCCCATTCAGGAGGGTAAGGGTCACTCTCAGTGTAACCGTGTACACAGACACTGCCCATTCAGCAGGGTAAGGGTCACTCTCTGTGTAACCGTGTACAGAGTCACTGGCCGTTCAGCAGGGTAAGGGTCACTCACTGTGTAACCGTGTACAGAGCCACTGCCCTTTCAGCAGGGTAAGGGTCACTTTCTGTGTAACCGTGTATACAGTCACTGCCCATTCAGCAGGGTAAGGGTCACTCTCTGTGTAACTGTGTACAGAGTCACTGCCTATTCAGCAGGGTAAGGGTCACTCTCTGTGTAACCGTGTACAGTCACTGCCCATTCAGCAGGGTAAGGGTCACTCTCTGTGTAACCGTGTACAGTCACGGCCCATTCAGCAGGGTAAGGGTCACTCTCTGTGTAACCGTGTACAGAGTCACTGCCCGTTCAGCAGGGTAAGGGTCACTCTCTGTGTAACTGTGCACAGAGTCACTGCCCATTCAGCAGGGTAAGGGTCACTCTCAGTGTAACCGTGTACACAGACACGGCCCATTCAGCAGGGTAAGGGTCACTCTCTGTGTAACCGTGTACTGAGTCACTGGCCGTTCAGCAGGGTAAGGGTCACTCTCTGTGTAACCGTGTACAGAGTCACTGCCTATTCAGCAGGGTAAGGGTCACTCTCTGTGTAACTGTGTACAGAGTCACTGCCCATTCAGGAGGGTAAGGGTCACTCTCAGTGTAACCGTGTACACAGACACTGCCCATTCAGCAGGGTAAGGGTCACTCTCTGTGTAACTGTGTACAGAGTCACTGCGCATTCAGGAGGGTAAGGGTCACTCTCAGTGTAACCGTGTACACAGACACTGCCCATTCAGCAGGGTAAGGGTCACTCTCTGTGTAACCGTGTACAGAGTCACTGGCCGTTCAGCAGGGTAAGGGTCACTTTCTGTGTAACCGTGTACAGTCACTGCCCATTCAGCAGGGTAAGGGTCACTCTCTGTGTAACCGTGTACAGAGCCACTGCCCATTCAGCAGGGTAAGGGTCACTCTCAGTGTAACCGTGTACAGTCACTGCCCATTCAGCAGGGTAAGGGTCACTCTCTGTGTAACTGTGTACAGTCACTGCCCATTCAGCAGGGTAAGGGTCACTCTCTGTGTAACCGTGTACAGAGCCACTGCCCATTCAGCAGGGTAAGGGTCACTTTCTGTGTAACCGTGTACAGTCACTGCCCATTCAGCAGGGTAAGGGTCACTCTCTGTGTAACCGTGTACAGAGCCACTGCCCATTCAGCAGGGTAAGGGTCACTCTCAGTGTAACCGTGTACAGTCACTGCCCATTCAGCAGGGTAAGGGTCACTCTCTGTGTAACTGTGTACAGTCACTGCCCATTCAGCAGGGTAAGGGTCACTCTCTGTGTAACCGTGTACAGAGTCACTGACCATTCAGCAGGGTAAGGGTCACTCTCTGTGTAACCGTGTACACAGTCACTGCCCGTTCAGCAGGGTAAGGGTCACTCTCTGTGTAACTGTGTACAGTCACTGCCCATTCAGCAGGGTAAGGGTCACTCTCTGTGTAACCGTGTACAGATTCACACTGTCCGTGTGTCTGTGCGTTTGTCCCTGTGTTTTGTCAGAGTGCTTGTGTTGTATTTGTGTATTTTGTCAGGATGTCTACGAATTTGTCAAGGTGTGCTTTGTCACCGTATCTGTTTGTGTGTTTGTAAGAGTGTGTTTCATTAATGCGTGTGTGTTTGTGTTTGTGTGTGTGCGCGCGCGTGTGTGCATGTGTGTGTCTACAAGTGTGTATTTTGTCAGTGTGCCTATCCCCAGGATCGATACTAATTTTGTGTGTGATTATTATTGAGCAGGACATGCTCGTGTCAGAGCTAAGTTGTCTGTCTCCCTGGAGGACATCAGTGTACTTCCTGCCAGTTCTCCCTGCCTGTTCTATCCAGGGCTGCTCAGTGAGAGTGGGACACTGCAACATCTGATGAGTGTTCTTTGCTTGTTTCCTAGTTGGGAGGCTGTGCTGTCCTGTGCGTTGGGATTTGGTTGGCTGTAACACAAGGGAACTTTGCCACCCTCTCCACAACCATCCCCTTCCTATCCGCTGCCAACCTGCTCATTGGCACAGGCTCCATGGTGATGCTGGTTGGATTTCTTGGATGTGTTGGCGCAATTAAAGAAAATAAGTGTCTCCTATTGTCTGTAAGTAGCAATAAATCACCTTGCCATTCAGCCCTCACGCCAACTGCTCCCCTCCTCTACCCC